>NC_047050.1:71117057-71317839 GCF_011762595.2 Tursiops truncatus
CCACTCTCCCCTATGACTCTCAGGTGTCTCATCTGTAAAACAGCGACGAAAATGCCCACTTCAGAGAATGGCTAGGAGAACTGAAGAAGATTCCGTATGCAAAGTGGGTGCTTAATAACGTCACTGCGCTTTTGGTGTCTTCATTCGTGTACTGAACAACGTTTTCTTAAGGTACTGCGGCATGTCAATTATTCATTCATTCAACAAAACCTTTGTCATTTTATCAGGTCCCAGTGAACTGAGCTCCGTGAGGGCTAGGACGGCATTGCCCCGGCAAAGCTCTTCTCCCAGAGCCAGGTGGGCAGGGCGGATGCCTGGCACGGAGCAAGAACCCAGTATTTGTGCAACGATGCTCCACTGGGTGCAGGTGCCCTGATGGGCGCTCAGGCAGCACATGGTGGAAAACCAGTCTAGCGGGGCAGACACAGGAACCGAGCAATGCTCTGACAGAGTGCCAGGGCAGCCTCCGGAGGAGGCATGGGATGGGACTCCAGGCAGAGAGGGCAGAAGGAGCAATGACTCCCAGGACCCCCAGGAGAGACTGGAAGCAGTGGGTTTGCTCAGGTGGCCTCTGTGAGCTCCCATTCATGACGCTTCTGACTCCCTTCCCAGCTGGAGCCTGGCGTGGGACGGTCTCCTCCCTGCCTGGCCCTCTATAACAAGCCACGACCCCACGCCGTCTCTGGGAACGCCCCATGGGGCTTCCAGGGGTCTCCCTCGGCCCTGTGCCTGTGTCATTCCCTGACAGCAGGAAGGGCTGTGTCAGACGGGGTCATGTTTAATGCAGAGAAGAAAATGGACGAGGCACGTCTGGGGTGGGCTCCACACAAAGTTACTGATTGGAAGGAACCTTTAACTTGGACTGATGGAATTTACCAGAAGCTAGAGAGATACCCTGGGTGGAAAGTATTAATCCATTTAGCCTGAGCTGTTTTTCTGCAGTAGATGGAGGCCTTTTTCTTCTTTTACTGTTTGTTTCAATTTCATTTAAATGGGAAAATGTACTGTGAACCGAGACTTTAGAAGTAAATATTGATTTATTTCACTTTGAAAGAAGGTACCTGACAGAAGGGTGGGAAAGAGGGAAGGAATACTCAACAAATGCTTTTCTCTTAACTGTCAGTAAATTCTACATGAAGAAAGAAGTCAGGCGGCATGGGTGATTTATGCTGCGGTCCCAGCCTCAGGTGTGCAAAACAAGCTGATGCACTTCAGGTAAACAGATGACACAATGGTGACAAAGAAAAAGGGGGAGATCAACCAATACACGAGCTTTGAGATACCCTCCTGGCACTGTCGTTCACACACAGTGATTGCCATCATCAGAAATGAAGCCTAAAATGAGGAGGACGTCCAGCCTAAGACTTCACTCTCCTCTTGGACAACTCCAGCGCCTCGATGGCTGAGCACTGACAAGGGCTGACACTACTGCCCCGGACAAAGAGATCCCTGCCAGGCCCAGGGCTTTGATGAGCAGAGGCTGCAGCTCCTGTTCCCATGGCAGCAGGGTAGACACACACCCAGGAGCCGTCCCAGGAGGTCCCAGGACGACTGAGGCGTGGCTACTGCCCACAGATGTGGAAGAAGGGCAGAAACCAACATGAGGCCACCGTGCTCGAAATAAGGGCAATTACATGCTAACTCTGTCACATCAGGGCCCAGGGCCACTTCGTGGAAGGCGCTGTCTGCAGATGGTGGGAAAAGGCATGGCAGGCCGAGGGAAGGCGGCAAAGGGCAGGCATGTGCCCACAGCCCCACCAGGGCCACCGCCGCCTCCCAGTCACCAAGCCCACTGGGCAGAGTTCCATCCTCACCTCTCCACACGGTCCTTTGCTGTCTGACGCTGCTGAGCCAACCTCAACTTTACTCACTGAGACGCCCTCTTCGCTGCTTCCACACCCTCCGGTTCCAGGCTTCCCCATCACGCTTCTCGTGCCCTCCCTCAAAGCCCGGAGGACTCCTACATCCCCATCCTGCGTCTCCTACGGGCCCCTCGTCTGCACTGAGGCTTTGCTCCTAGCTGAGCGAGGGACCCCAGACCTCGAGTGTGTCTGCACAGGGGAGGCTCCCAGGGGCTGTGTGTCTGTCCAAAGTGCATGAGTCATAGGAGAGGCGGTGCTGGGGAGCGGAGGCGGGCGAGGCATGAAATGAAGTTCACAACCACATCCCGAAGAACCTCGCTCACCAGCTGAGAGACTGAGACTTGCTTTTACAAAGGAAGACGCTGGCGGCTTCCCAGGAAGCGTCCTGCATCACCCAATCTGCGGCAGCCCCTGAACCGCAACTCGCCTAACATGGGAAGAGAAGACTTAGCATCATCTGTCTCTCTCTCGAAATAGCTACATTTATTTGCCCATATTACCTTTTCTACGTATTAAGTCTATTTAACATAATCCTTTCTCCATTTTTTCCCTAATTTTCAGCTCTAGGGATTTGTCTACCGGAATCACCAGTTAAATTCACTCACTGCTAATTATAAGAGTAAAATAAACTTTCCAGACACGGTCCGTTGGGCTTAATTCAGCAGACAGAGTGACAAAGATAAATGTCCAGTTCCCAGAAGTCCTGCGAAGAGTGGCCCTCCAGATGGCACAGCTGTAACAGGCGGGGCGTCCAAAGCCTAACTCACCACAAGTTTACGTTCTCACGAGCTTGCGAGAGCAGCTCCGCCAGCCCCGGAGAGGCCCCGCTTCACGTACGGCAGGAGCCGGGGGTGGTGGAGGGCTGCGTCACAGAGGGAGGCACGGAGGCTCCCTGCAGAGCAAGCCCCTCCTCCCACTTCCCGCACTCTACCTGTTACATGATTCCCACTCTGTTTGTTGTTTGGCTTTGTGTTTCTGCAAACCATGGCATTCCTCCCCTGTCCCCGTGAAACCCAGTGGACACTCTCCCGGCCTCATCCCAATCATTTGCACACAGCATCTCGTGGCTTGGGCATCTCTGAATGAAACCTCTAACGTCTGGTGACTCATCTAAGGTCAAACAGCCGGAAAGTAGCAAAATCTGGACGTTAGTCTGGGTGACCTCAGGTCCGGGGACCTTCCTCAGCTGCTGTAGCATGGCAGCGACTAAAGGGATTACATGCCATAGATCAACAGGGTTGAATTATTACTCTTTACCTACCTCTATCAGTTTATGGCTGGCTGTATAGCTCTTGACCATTTTCTTTGTTCAAAACGATCACTCTAGCAGTTTAATCTACTAGCACAGGCTTACAATTGTTCTCCACGGTAGAAATAATCTGGCTTCACAGTGTCATTATCCCCTGAGATGGGTACTCCATCTTCCCCAAGTGCTGTGTCTAACACATCTTCCAGCTAAATTATCGGCAGCATAGAGAGCTTAATGGAAAACCTTAACCTATAGGACTGTGCAAATTATTCACTAAGTCAGCCTCTGAGTTCTGCAGCTCTGCCCACCTCAAGTGTTCCAGAATCTAGACCAGACCTCTAACAGACCAGGGCACTCTGCTGGGCTCTGTACTCGTGGGAGAGCAGCTTCCCACCGAGACCCCATCTCCTCCACGGAGATGACGGCGGCTAAGGGATAGCTGGGACGTGGGTGGGGGTGCTTGTGCCCCAGTCTGCACACCTCTGCTCTGCTGCACCGGCTCCCAAATACACAGACAGGGCCCTGTCATCTAAGACGTGGACGCTCAGCACCTCCCTCGTGCCCTACAGGCTCTGCGATAAGTGAGAAAAGGCTTATGTGGGAATGAGTGAAGAGGGCAGCACACAACCCTATGTGCCACACTGTGTGTCCCCTCACTGAGCACAGCCCCTTGGGCATCCGTGCCCGGCCAGACCCTGCCTGCCCGGAGCTGCCGGAAACAGAACTGGGGGAAACAGAGACTCCACTCTTGGAGGGCACACACAAAGTAGTGTGTGCATCAGGACCCAGGGGAAGGAGCAGTGACCCTAGGGGAGACTGAACCACACCTACCTGCTAGTGGTGGAGGGTCTCCTGCAGAGGCAGGGGGTGGCTATGTCTCACCGTGAGGACAAGGACACTGGCAGCAGAAGTTCTGGGAAGTACCCCTTGGCTTGAGCCCACCCGGAGTCCACCATTAGCCCCAGCAAAGAGCCGGGTAGGCTCCAGTACTGGGTTGCCTCAGGCCAAACAACCAACAGGGAGGGAACCCAGCTCCACCCATCAGCAGACAAGTGGATTAAAGTTTTACTGAGCTCTGCCCACCAGAGCAAAAGCCAGCTCTACCCACCATCAGTCTCTCCCATCAGGAAACTTGCACAAGCCTCTTAGATAGCCTCATGCACCAGAGGGCAGACAGCAGAAGCAAGAAGAACTACAATCCTGAAGCCTGTGGAACAAAAACCACATTCACAGAAAGATAGACAAGATGAAAAGGCAGAGGCGCTGTGTACCGGATGAAGGAACAAGATAAAACCTCAGCAAAACAATCAAATGAAGTGGAGATGGGCAACCTTCTAGAAAAAGGATTCAGAATAATGATAGTGAAGATGATCCAGGACCCTGGAAAAAGAACGGAGGCAAAGATCGAGAAGATGCAAGAAATGTTTAACAAAGACCTAGAAGAATTAAAGAACAAACAAAGAGGGCTTCCCTGGTGGCACAGTGGTTGAGAGTCCACCTGCTGATGCAGGGGACACGGGTTCGTGCCCCAGCCCGGGAAGATCCCACATGCCGCGGAGCGGCTGGGCCCGTGAGCCATGGCCGCTGAGGCTGCGTGTCCGGAGCCTATGCTCCGCAACGGGAGAGGCCACAACAGTAAGAGGCCAGCGTACCGAAAAAAAAAAAAAGAGAGGGGTGAACAATACAATAACTGAAATGAAAAATACACTAGAAGGAATCAATAGCAGAACAACAGAGGCAGAAGAACGGATAAGTGACCTGGAAGACAGAATGGTGGAATTCACTGCTGCGGAACAGAATAAAGAAAAAGGAATGAAAAGAAATGCAGACAGCCTAAGAAACCTCTGGGACAACATTAAATGCACCAACATTCGCATTATAGGGGTCCCAGAAGGAGAAGAGAGAAAGGAGCAGAGAAAATATTTGAAGAGATTATAGTGGAACACATGGGAAAGGAAATAGCCACCCGATTCCAGGAAGCGCAGAGAGTCCCACACAGGATAAACCCAAGGAGAAACACACCGAGACACACAGTAATCAAACTGACAAAAATTAAAGACAAAGAAAAATTATTGAAAGCAGCAAGGGAAAAACGACAAATAACATACAAGGGAACTCCCATAAGGTTAACAGCTGATTTCTCAGCAGAAACTCTACAAGCCAGAAGGGAGAGGCACGATATATTTAAAGTGATGAAAGGGAAGAACCTAAAACCAAGATTACTCTACCCAGCAAGGATCTCATTCAGATTCAACAGAGAAATCAAAAGCTTTACAGACAAGCAAAAGCTAAGAGAATTCAGCACCACCAAACCTGCTCTACAAATCCTAAAAGAACTTCTCTAAGTGAGAAACACAAGGGAAGAAAAGGACCTACAAAAACAAACCCAAAACAATTAAGAAACTGGTAATAGGAACATACATATCTATAATTACCTTAAATATGAATGGATTAAATGTTCCATCCAAAAGACACAGGCTCACTGAATGGATACAAAAACAAGACCCATATATATGCTGTCTACAAGAGACCCACTTCAGACCTAGGGACACATACAGACTGAAATTGAGGGGATGGAAAAAGATATTCCATGCAAATGGAACTCAAAAGAAAGCTGGAGTAGCAATACTCATATCAGATAAAATAGACTTTAAAATAAAGAATGTTAAAAGAGACAGGGAAGGACACTACATAATGATCAAGGGATCAATCCAAGAAGAAGATATAACAATTATAAATATATATGCACCAACATAGGAACACGTCAATACATAAGGCAAATGCTAACAGCTATAAAAGAGGGAATCGACAGTAACACAATAATAGTGGGGGACTTGAACACCGCACTTACACCAATGGACAGATCATCCAGACAGAAAATTAGTAACGAAACACAAGCTTCAAATGACACATTAGACCAGACAGACTTAACTGATGTTTATAGGACATTCCATCCGAAAACAGCAGATTACACTTTCTTCTCAAGTGCAAATGGAACATTCTCCAGGATAGACCACATCCTGGGTCACAAATCAAGCCTTGGTAAATTGAAGAAAACTGAAATCATATCAAGCATCTTTTCTGACCACTATACCATGAGATTAGAAATCAATTACAGGGAAAAAAATGTAAAAAACACAAACCTGTGGCTAAACAATCCATTACTCAATAACCAAGAGACCACTGAAGAAATCAAAGAGGAAATCAAAAAATACCGAGAGACAAGTGACAATGAAAACACAACAATCCAAAACCTATGGGATGTAGCAAAAGCAGTTCTAAGAGGGAAGTTTATAGCAATACCAGCCTACCTCAAGAAACAAGAAAAGTCTCAAATAAACAATCTAACTTTACACCTAAAGGAACTAGAGAAAGAAGAACAAATAAAACCCAGAGTTAGTAGAAGGAAAGAAATCACAAAGATCAGAGCAGAAATAAATGAAATAGAAACAAAGAAAACAATAGCAAACATCAATAAAGCTAAAAGCTGGTTTTCTGAGAAGATAAACAAAATTGATAAATCTTTAGCGAGACTCATCAAGAAAAAGACGGAGAGGATTCAAATCAATAAAATTAGAAATGAATAAAGGAAAAGTTACAACAGACACCGCAGAAATACAAAGCATCCAAAGAGACTACTACAAGCAACTCTATGCCAATAAAATGGACAACCTGAAAGAAATGGACAAATTCTTAGAAAGGTATAACCTTCCAAGACTGAACCAGGAAGAAACAAAATATGAACAGACCAATCACAAGTAACGAAATTGAAACTGTGATAAAAAATCTTCCAACAAATGAAAGTCCAGGACCAGATGGCTTCACAGGTAAATTCTTTTTCTTTTTGAATAGGAAGAACTTTATTTAATGTGTTGCATTTTATTTGGTTCTCATAGCACAGAGAATATTTTTTAAATGAATATATTTGGAAACTTTTTAGTTCTTGAGTTTTTAGATACAGTACTGTCATATTTTGGGGCTGCTGTTAACAAAAAGCTCATTAAGGTAGTTAAAATATTACATAACCCAAGAAGGTAAAATCAGTGCCTCAGGGTCCCCCTCCAAAATAGTACAAATAATAATTTTTCTGAAAAATAATGACATGCCGGACGTCTAAAGTTTCTTAAACCTATGAGTCACTGATGTGTGGAGTTTTGATCTACTATCTCTGGATTCAAGGCCGCCTAAACACATCACAGTATCTTGTTAACAAAGTCACGATACAGTATGTCTTAAAGGTTTTACTTCACACGTACAGAAAACCACTGAGAGCATTGCCTTTACCTTTCCTAGTGGAATTTCAGTAGCAATATTTATCCTCTTAAAAGAGTTTTCAGAGTAAAAGTTTTACTATAGAATGCAAATCAAGCACTGAATTCCAAAACTTAGAATCACTGTAAATGCAGCCTTTGAGTTCAGTTCAATTAAATCATTCATTTATCAAAGCCCCAACTATGCAGTAACTTGTTGGTAATTGCTCCCATGCATTTTAAAAAAAAAAAAAATCTTTATTGGAGTATAATTGTTTTACAAAGGTGTGTTAGTGTCTGCTGTATAATAAAGTGAATCAGCTATACATATACATATAGCCCCATATCTCCTCCCTCTTGCGTTTCCCTCCCACCTTCCCTATCCCACCCCTCTAGGTGGTCACAAAGCACTGAGCTGATCTCCCTGTGCTATGTGGCTGCTTCCCACTAGCTATCTATTTTACATTTGGTAGTGTATATATGTCCATGCCACTCCCTCACTTCACCCCAGCTTACCCTTCCCCCTCCCCATGTCCTCAGGTCCACTGTCTTAGTCTGTGTCTTTATTCCTTCACAGGTGAATTCTATCAAACACTTAGAGAAGAGTTAACACCCAACCTTCTCAAACTCTTCCAAAAAACTGCAGAGGAAGGAACACTCCCAAACACATTCTATGAGGCCACCATCACCCTGATACCAAAACCAGACAAAGATACTACAAAAAAAGAAAATTACAGACCAATATCACTGATGAATATAGATACAAAAATCTCCAACAAAATACTAGCAAACAGAATCCACCAACACATTAAAAGGATCATACACTTGGTGAAGACTTCTCTGGGGAAATACTTTCTTTAAACGATTATTTCAGTAATTATTTTTACATGTTGAGTCTCTTCAGTGGAAGTTTCTTTTAATTCAATTTATAAATTCCTTTATAAAAAATACTACCATAATAGGAAAATTTAATGAGAGTAAAATAAAAGTTAACAGTTCTTGCCTCACAGATATAAGAGGAAAAAAAAAAAAAAAGGATCATACACCATGATCAACTGGGGTTTATCTCAGGGATGCAAGGATTCTTCAGTATATGCAAATCAATCAATGTGATAAACCGTATTAACTAACTGAAGAATAAAAACCATATGATCATCTCAATAGATGCAGAAAAAGCTTTTGATAAAATTCAATACCCATTTATGATAAAAACTCTCCCAAAAGTGGGCATAGAGGGAACCTACCTCAACATAATAAAGGCCATATATGACAAACCCACAGCAAACATCACTCTCAATGGTGAAAAACTGAAAGCATTTCCTCTGAGATCAGGAATAAGACAAGGATGTCCACTCTCGCCACTATTATTCAACATAGTTTTGGAAGTCCTAGCCATGGCAATCAGAGAAGAAAAAGAAATAAAAGGAATACAAATTGGAAAAGAAGTAAAACTGTCACTGTTTGCAGATGACATGATACTATACATAGAAAATCCTAAAGATGTCACCAGGAAACTACTAGAGCTAATCAATGAATTTGGTAAAGTTGTAGGATACAAAATTAATGCACATAAATCTCTGGCGTTCCTATACAATAACAACAAAAGATCAGAAAGAGAAATTAAGGAAACAATCCCATTCACCACTGCAAGAAAAAAAATAAAATACCTAGGAATAAACCTGCCTAAAGAGGTAAAAGAACTGTATGCAGGAAACGATAAGACACTGATGAAAGAAATCAAAGATGACACAAACAGATGGAGAGATATACCATGCTCCTGGACTGGAAGATTCAACATTGTGAAAATGACTATACTACCCAAAGCAATCTACAGATTCAATGCAATCCCTATCAAATTACCAATGGCATTTTTTACAGAACTAGAACAAAAAATCTTAAAATTTGTATGAAGACACAAAAGACCCTGACTACCCAAAGCAATCTTGAGGGAAAAAAACGGAGCTGGAGGAATCAGACTCCCTGACTTCAGACTATACTACAAAGCTACACTAGTCAAGACAGTATGGTACTGGCACAAAAACAGAAATACAGATCAATGGAACAGGATAGAAAGCCCAGAGATAAACCCATGCACCTATGGTCAACTAATCTATGACAAAGGAGGCAACTAATCTATGACAACGGAGAAAAGACAGTCTCTTCAATAAGTAGTGCTGGGAAAACTGGACAGCTACATGTAAAAGAATGAAATTAGAATACTCCCTAACACCATACACAAAAATAAACTCAAAATGGATTAAAGACCTAAATGTAAGACCAGACACTATAACACTCTTAGAGGAAAACATAGGAAGAACGCTCCTTGACATAAATCACAGCAAGATCTTTTTGAACCCACCTCCTAGAGTAATGGAAATAAAAACAAAAATAAACAAATGGGACCTAAGGAAACTTAAAAGCTTTTGCACAGCATAGGAAACTATAACAAGATGAAAAGACAACCCTCAGAATGGGAGAAAATATTTGCAAACTAATCAACGGACAAAGGATTAATCTCCAAAAATACATAAACAGCTCATGCAGCTCAATATTAAAAAAACAAACAACCCAATCCAAAAATGGGCAGAAGACCTAAATAGACATCTCTCCAAAGAAGACATACAGATGGCCAAGAGGCACATGAAAAGATGCTCAGCATCACTAATTATGAGAGAAACAGAAATGAAAACTACAATGAGGTATCACCTCACACCAGTTAGAATGGGCATCATCAGAACATCTACAAACAACAAATGCTGGAGAGGGTGTGGAGAAAAGGGAACCCTCTTGCACTGCTGGTGGGAATGTAAACTGATACAGCCACTATGGAGAACAGTATGGAGGTTCCTTAAAAAACTAAAAATAGAATTACCATATGATCCAGCAATCCCACTACGAGGCATCTATCCAGAGAAAACCATAATTCAGAAAGACACGTGCACCCCAATGTTCACTGCAGCACTATTTACAATAGCCAGGTCATGGAAGCAACCTAAATGCCCATCGACAGACGAATGGATAAAGAAGATGTGGTACATATATACAATGGAATATTACTCAGCCATAAAAAGGAACAGAATTGGGTCATTTGTAGAGACGTGGATGGACCTCGAGACTGTCATACAGAGTGAAGTAAGTCAGAAAGGGAAAAACAAATATCTATATTAACGCATAGATGTGAAATCTAGAAAAATGGTATAGATGAACTGGTTTGCAGGGCAGAAACTGAGACACAGATGTAGACAACAAATGCATGGACACCTATGGGGGAAAACAGCAGGGGGGTGGGGGTGGGGGGGTGATGAACTGGGAGGCTGGGAATGACATGTATACACTGATGTGTATAAAATGGATGACTAATAAGAACCTGCTGTATAAAAAAATTAAATTAAATTAAATTTAAAAAAAAAGAGAACACTGCAGTCAGTCCTTTCATGTGAAATATTCCGCTATTTGTGTTGAAGCTCTGGAGCCTTACTTTTTACAGCAGTTAGGGTTTCACTCACTGCTCTAATTACAACCAAACCAGAGGTTCCTCTAGCATTCTCAAAAGGGGACTGCAGACCCATTTCACAAGGTTAATAAGCAAGCACATTTACTGTCACAACCTTAGGTCAGGTGTGGCATTGCATACGTCAGAAACAAAGGGAAATGGTAAATACTATCCTGAATTTATAAACGAATGTGGTTTATAAAAAAGCATCATAAATTCCCAACTCTAAAACTGTACACATATATATGGTACCCAAAAAAGGCGTAAATATTATGTGCGAGAAACTTGTGGAAATACAAAATATATTCATAGGCAGGAAGAAACCATTCCATACATCAATGAAGATTTAAAGCGTTTTTTAAAAAAAGAAAGAATGCACAGGAAGTGAGGAGGGCTGTGATGCATGCCCACGTCAGGCAAGGCATCTTTCGTGAGGAGACGTCATAATGCCTCCCCTCCACCCTAATTCTCTCTTGATTGTAAGGAGAGAGCAGACATTTTCTTTTCTGTAGACCCCATAAACAGTCCAAAGCCCGGGTTGTAAAGACAGCTCACTAAAAACAGTCCCTGCCAGTCCCCACGTGTATGTCCTGGCTCTCAGAGACGCTGCAGGGTCCAGCTGGCCGACCCTCGGCCACCCCATGCTGAGGCCCCAGAGTACCCGGGAGCCCCCTGCACAGGGCGGCCTTGTCCATGGGGTCCTGGCCTGCAGGGGACAGACAGGACTCACTCTCTTTGCTGTGACAGAGGGGCCTGGAAACGGGAAGAGAGGTGCCTCCTACTGGCCCCAAGCCCATCATAGGATGAGGATGGAAAGGGTTGCCCGTTGGCCAAACCAACTCGGTAGGCAGCTGAGTTTAGCAGCGAAAAGAGGGTGTGCACAGCTAGGACACCCTGTGTTTCTCAGGAGTCCAAGCACAGGTGAGTGTGATCTCGATAACCACGTGACCAAGGAAAGAACAATCCCTCCTTCTCTTGTAAGTGGTGGTACAATGGGAAGGGCAGCGTGGTCTGTCTCAGCACATGTGAGAATAAGAGATGGTGGGGCGCCCGGGGCCTGGCGCAAGGTGAGTGGTAAGCAGTGTGCGGTGCTCACTGCTAGCGGTGTCATCCCCTCCAGGGGCGGTGTCCCCACCAGCCCCACCTCCCCACTGCCCCTCAGGGTGCACGATTAGTACACCCACTCCCAGACGATGTCCACACAGCACGTGGTTTATAGTAGGCACTCCACACATGCCTGACTTGAATTCTTCTGATGTCTGCCCCAGGAGATCTTTTCAAACCGAGCTCAAACAGAGCATATTCACAGCGACAGGGAAGGAGGCAGGAGGTAGCTTCTGACCGCCTCTGAATATCTTCTGATATTTAGACAGGTCTATTGTGCACAATGCTGCACACTGGTGACCTTTCAGCACACTACATTGCATTCCACTTAGTACCACACACTGCCTGGGCTCTGCACCCCTGTCAAGCACCTGGCCCAGGGGGCCATACTTCTCCAAAAGCCTCACCTCTGCCCAGTAGCCCGTGGGCCCAGATGGGCCACTCCCGGGGTCAGGCAGGGCTTCACTGAACTCCCCTGCATGGCAGTTTGCGACCATCTCTTTCTGCACGCGCTCAGGACAAAAGGCCTCCACGCTCTTGCTGCTCACCAGACCCCGCCCCCCCCAACCTGACCGGCAGGTGCTCCATGGAGACGTGGGGTGGTGGATCCCCTCCCTCTGCCACCCCCTCTGTGCTGGGGAGGTACGGGCTTCTCTCCTCAGCTGGTGCAGACTCTTCTCCCCCCGATTTAACAAACTGTTTCCTCTAGCAGTTCCTCTCCCTGTCCTTTTACACAGATGACGGGCAGCCTCCACAAGACCCCATGGGCAAGGACATGGAGCTGGCAGGACGCACCCTGTTCCTCCCTGGACCTCCAAGCCGCTGCCCTCACCCAAGGGAGAAAGGCAGGCTAAATTCCCAGTGATGAAGCGCATCCACGTTCTGTTTAAAGAATGTTTATCATAACAAAACATACACCACTTCAATCGCCCCTCAAACCCACCCAGGTAAGTTCATCAGTGGCAAAGTAGGTCTAAGAACAGAACAAGGGGCTGCGATGGTCTTACTCTGAGGCCAACACAGTGTTGACACCCGCCCTGTGCGCTGATGTGAGCAGCCTAAGACCCCGCCCTGAGGTTCTGCGTGGATGCCGCTTCCTGCTCATCAAAGCCACTCGCCCATTTCCCTCCTACTTGTACTTCTCTCTCCGAGTAGGGAGACCTGCCCACCTCGACCCTCTCTGGCCCTTCTCCCTTTGCCTGCTCTCAAGTCTGGTGCCCCTTCTGGCTCAGAGCTCCTCACCCAACTGCCCATTACTGTGGCCAAGCGGTTGCATGATGCCACTCAGCTCCAGCTCTTCCAAATCAGCCTCCTCGAGGGCCTTCTCCAGGGAATGACCCAGAATGTCACGACAACTGCACGTGGTAAGGGGTCAAACTGCCTCCAGCCACAAACACGGCAGTTTACATAATGCAACCACCTGCCTGGACCAAGCAACAGACTCTCCTATGAAGCAGGCAGTGTTTCATCCACCCTGGGACTCCTACTGCTGAGCACAGGGCCTGGACGGCTGCATCAGTACCTGCTTGCTGAGCAGAAGCTTCCAGAAGCAAAGCAGTTATGGCTGAATTCTAGGAGCAACTCGATGAACTCAGACAGGGGTTAAGGAGCTATGTCACTCCTATGACAGGAGCTAAGATTAGACCTAACCAGCGCCAGGCTCCCTGCCAACTGCTTCATTCGCATAATTATGCATAACCCGTACATTAGCCCCATGGGGTAGGTTCTATTATTTTCCCATTTTACAGATGAGAAAACAGACGTTCAAAGAGGAGAAGTGCTTTGTCCCTAGTCATACACTATGAAGTGACAGACGCGGGGTCACACCCAGGCCATCTGGCCCCGAGCTGTGTCCTCCTCCATGCACTGTGACCTGGCCCGGGGCGACCCCCGAAATGGGCTTCTCGGGAGACCCCCGTGCGCTGTTCATCCAGGGAGGGCCCCTGTCTCAGAGGCCTGAGGCTCCCCCGGCGGGGCACCCACAGCAGCTGGAAATCACCAGGCTGCTCAGCTGGGTCCCGACGAGGGCAGCCCCAGCCCACCTGGCTCGGCTTCCCGAGTCTGATGCCCCAGCGGTGCTTCTGAACGCTCGTGAGGCCTTTACAATGTGCCAGGCCCTGAGCTAAGTGCTACAGACCTCCTCCAACTTGCTGGGGAGAAAAGGCGGGTGGGCAAACCAGCTAACTAAGATACGGCTGGTGGCAGAGTCTCTGAGAACTGACTCCTGCCCACCATCCCCCATTCTCCCCATGACCTAGACAGACGGGAGGCGAGCTTCGGCTCCCTGACCAGGGCAGCCCCTCTGTAAACATCCTCTTCCTACTCCCCGACTGGGGAAGCAGGGCCACAACTGGACCAGGTGGTCCGGCCTAGAGTCTCAGATCCAGGCCACTGTCCATGACAGGCCCACAGTGGGGATCCCTCTCTGAGCCTCTGCTTTTCCGTGGAAGGGGCAGAGCAGTCTTCTTGCGCTGGATGGCCACGCCTCCACCCACTTCTCTGCTTACTCAGGGGGGTGGACTTGGGGCTCCTGGAGAAGCAGGAAGCCCCCTGAGGCCTCCGGGCTGCAGGTGCACCAGAGCGGCTAGGGCAGGTGCCGCAGGCACACAGCTGTTAACAACGGGGCGCTTCCCTGCCCACGCGGTCCATGACCATGTTCGCTTTCTATCACCACCTATAAAACTACTAGGCTTAAAACACAAATCCTTCAGCTTCTAATCGCACTGACGCCTGCCCCCACGTGAGGCAGTGCCCTGCCTTCAAGGGCTCAGGGCACTGGATCAGGCCCCCCTGGCCCATTCCCCGGCTCAACTCCACTGTGCCAGCTCACAACACAGGGTGGTTCTGGAGGACGGGCCCGACAGGATCTGAGAGGGCCGAGCCCTGGACCAGGAGTCAGCCCCGCTGAGGGGAGGAAGGAGCGCCTGGGCCACGGGGCACGGCCGGCGCGGAGGCCTGGAGGTGGGCACAGAGCAGCCTGGTGGGCCGGTGCAGCCAGAGCGAGGAGATGCCGCGGGAGGCCGGCTGCTGCGGGGCTGGGAGGCCAGGGCGAGGTCCTGTCCCAGCTTACCGGAGACTTTCAAGTTACTGGAGCGTTTTCAGGGAGGGATGCCGGGATCTGATTTACATTTTGAAAAGATCGCTCTGTCTGAAAACTGCATCTTAGAGCAGCAGGCGAGATGGTAGGAGCCAGGTGAAGAGCGAGGCCTGTGACCAGGGAGGAAGGCTGACAGCTCAGAGCAGAGCCCCTCCGGGGGACAGGGACGATGGTGCGATGCAGAGTTTGATTCAGCAAGTCTGAGGGGGAGCCGGACGTTCTGCATTTCTAACCAGCCCCCTGTGCTGATGCTGCCCGCCCGGGGACTGCATTTTCCGTAGTCAGGGCTTGCTGCAGGTGGCAGCCTGGGGCCGGGGTGATTTAAGGTGCATGGTGAAGGGAGCACCCAGAGCAGGGAGAAAACTTGCTGATGGATCGATGTGGGGCTGAGAGAGGCCGAGGAGGGAAGACAGACCCCCGGCAGCTGGAGTGCAGTACGTGTATTTACTAGATGGGGAAACTGGATGGAGGGGGGGCGGGGAAGAGGTGTGGAGTCCACACCGCAGGACACTAAGAGTCCTGCTTAGGGGAACGCCTCTGGCTAGCATGGAGGCTACTGCCCCGGGGGAGAGAAGCGCAAGAGCCAGCCTGCGGCAGCACTGCCCTGGGCCAAACCCAAGGAAGGCTGGACCAGAGCCCTTCGGATGGTGACTACAGTTCTGGCTTCTCCGACCAGGGCCATCACAGCCCTGCCTTTGCCCCCAACCTCAAGCAGACTGAGCGATGTCAGCCAGCAAGGGGAAGCTGCAGAGAGGGGAGGAAGCAAATAAAACCCACCTGCCCTGGCCAAGGACGTGGACCAGGAAATGGGCTCCCGAGCAAACAGTAACAAGCACAGCAGTATTAAAACTCAAGTAAAGTGGGATTCTGCAAATTGCACCAACCGAGCTGCAGCTTCTTGGGGCGTAATGGGAAAACTGGGTCATAGAAAAAGGGAAAGAGAAGCAAAGTTCAATAACTGAGATCTTCAGGTCAGCTAAAGATGTTCTATATGAAAAAGAATGTCAGAATGGGATAGGGAAAAAGCCTTTATTCTCTATTTTTTCAGACAATTTCCCATATGGCCACAGATATATCATGGAATGTACTTTCACTTTTAAAATTTCACAAAGAAATGGAATTTTCAGTCACTGCCATGGAGTAAAGGGGCTCAGCAAGTCATAAAAGAGCTATGAAAGGAAGTAGTTTTGAGTATCAGCCATCAGAAATCATATCAGGAACAGAAACCTCTGAATGAAGTTTTATTTAAGACAGAAAAAGAAAAGATTCAAATGGCTAAGGGAGAATTAAAGAAGGCTCACGAAGGACAAGAGCTGGCGTTAAGTGACAGGGGAGAGGAACCCGTCGCCAAGACCCTGCGGGAACTGTCTCGACCTATATGCTGAAGGTCACCACTCAGTCACTGCAGGACAAACGCTCTATAAGGAATGTGAAGTACGCAAATATTTGAAGAGGCTACCTGTGTGTGTAATTAGAAGTTTGATATAATTAAGGCTGGCAGGGCCCCAGGATTGCACCGCAAAGTTCTTTAGGCAGGACTCAAACCTCACTAATCAAAATACGCAGTTGAAAACGGGTTCTCACAGGAAGGGGCAGGATAAGAGGGAAAAACAGAGAAAGGAGTCAGTGAGACTTCCATATTTATATAGCAATCAAAAGGACTGGGAATTAAAAGATAAAAGATGTCTATCTGGATTGCAGGCATCTCTACCACTAACAGAGAATCCAGAATTAGATCATCTGAGGGTCGGGAAGCACGGGGGACGCCTATACCCTCAGCCCTGCAATATGCATCGGATTTGATCACCTACAAAAGACATGTGGCTCCCCTGCACGGGCCTTCCAAAGGCACGAACCCATCATGACTGTAATTACACCACGGAGCCAGTGAGGGTGAAGTGGGCGTGCCATTCCCATCACATGCTGAGGACGGATAGAAAACACTAGCAGTTACGTCCAGAGGACAGAAGCTGCAGTTACTATCCGTTCTTTTAACATTATATATGTATCCTTAATCTTCTGGGAAAGAATCCCTAGATGAACCACAACGATGGCAGAGCCACCATCATGGGAAAGTGGAATAAATAAACGAGACAACTGAAGATGCTGGGGTTTCGTTATGAGGAAAAGAATAAAAATCAGCGATTATAATGTCACAATTATGTGTCACTGCCACACTCACAGGCAAGTGATCTGAGGACAAATGAGGTTCTGAGTGAGAGAGGTGAGCAGAGGGAAAAGAATGGGTGGCTCTCCTGTAACCTCCATGCCTTCGGTAGAGTCAGCGAGAGGTCTGTCCAACAGTAGGAGTCCAACAGAGCCTCTGCAGGAACAAGAAAAAGACATCCCGTTAACTCACCGATTACTGGAGCTTAAAAGGATAACAGAACAGGGAGGCTTCACGCGATCCTGTCTGTGGGCAGGACAAGCGGGGAGATCTCAACTCAGTCCCACTTTATAGCAATGCGGGCAGCCAATATCTCCTATGATCTTCAAAGGACTACAAGAGTATCCCGCTTGGACGTGATTCTCGTCAGGTCTTTTGCTGTGTAGTTAAATGATCAAATTCACGGAATGGAGTGATTGTTTTTAAACAGTAATGAAAATAGATTTTGCACCCTCCCACGAATCACGTTCCAGATCCCCCTCCTCATTCTTTTGCCACAAATCTTATGAGATGTTCAACATCCACCCCCAGAGGGGCAGGAGGCCCATTCCGGGCTCCCCTTCTGGGTGGATCACAGGAGCGAGGCTCCCCCCAAGCCAGAGGCTGCACGTGAGAGGTCCCCTCTGCAGAGTGGCTTCTCCCAACCAGATGCCCCTGTACAGACAGTGTGAAAGAGTTTCCAGGGACCACATTACTCAGGGCCTTCAATGAAAAACAGGACAGGCTGGACCCGAGTTTCCTTGCAAACAGCCAACTGAGGTACGTGGTCAGCCACAGGAGTGGATTGCATTTCCTCGCAAAAATAATGAACCGCAAATAACAAACAGCAATTCCAGTGTTGGCTGCCAACTGACATACGTCTTCCAGTGAGACCTGCTACCGAAAGTGCCTCTCAGACTGGCACTGTGTGCTCAGCCTGTCAGGGAGGCTGGCGAGTTCCTCTCCTCCAGGCTGGCATGTCCTGACCTCACCCTCCAGTGCTAGCCAACGCAGGGGACCTGCCCGAAGGTGACAAAGGGTGCGGGGAAGCAGCCAGGAGAGGTGGGTTGCTTTTGACAAAGCTAGAACTTCTGCTTTGGGGTTTGTTTTTTGTTTATTTTTTTAACCAGAAGTTAAAGCAAGTGGGAAGAAAGGTTGGGATGTTGAACAAGTCGATGGCAGCGTAATTCTGGGCCTGCCAGGCTGAGGGTCTGCGCTGGGGGAGTGGGCAGGGTGCCTGCAGCTCTGGGCGGCCTTAAATGCTCCTTCCTGGTGTTGCGCGCCACTGGCGCACTGGCTGGCAGCTTGGAAGCACCCGGCACCTCAGGGGAAAACAAAAGCAGGAGAGTGGCAATCCCAGGAGACGCCGCAGAGAAGCAGGACCGGGAACAGAGACACAGGCCTGCCGACGGAGAGTCGCACTAATCACAGTCGCTACTGAACACCTTACTCCACAGGAGGAGGACCACTAAGGATGATCTGGTTGCTCTTGAACTGGGGATGAAAGTGGAGCGTTGGTGCTCAGTGGAGGCGCCCTGGGGGTGGCCTCTCCTCAGCCGTGACTCTTTCAAGAACCTGCAAGGTGGCGCTCATTCCTGAACCATGAACGGAAATGTCAACTGCAATTAGAAGTAAGGATATACCAAGGTGTACGTGCTCCCCAGAAACTACCACATCGCCCCGAAATCTGCGACTCAAAATCGTCTCTATGACAACTGAGTATCTCAGTAAACAACAACCTGGATTACCAATAACCCTCTGTTGACAAAGAGTACATACTCTGACATGTACTACATGAACATGTGTGATGGCTAATTTTAATGGGCCAAGGGGTGCCCACGTTATTTGGTCAAACATTACTCTGGGTGTTTCTGGATGAGATTAACATTTAAATGAACAGACTGAGTAAAGGAGACTGTCCTTCCTGGTGTGGGTGGGCCTTATCCGATCAGTCGAAGGTCAGAACAGAGCAAAAGGGCTGACTCTCCCTTGTATAAGAGGGAATTCCTCCTGCCCAACTGCTTTTGAGCTGGGCGTTGGTTTTTTTCTTTTTTTCCTGCTGTTCGATTCTAAGGGAAACACCAGCTCTTCCTGCATCTCAAGCCTGCTGGCTTTCAGACTGCGATTCACACCATCAGTTCTCCTAGTTCTCGGGCTTCAGACTCAAAGTAGAACCTGCACCATCGGCTCTTGGGTCTCTAACTTGCTGACTGCAGATCTCGGGACTTGTTGGCTGTCAACCTCCAGAATCAGTGAGCCAGTTCCTTATTTTCTACACACACACGCACACACACACACACGCACACCACTGGTTCTGTTTCTCTGCACGACACTAACACAGTGTGTTTTCTCACGGGGTCTCAGCAGCGTAGGAAGCGTAACCGAGCCACAGAGAAGCAGGCTTGACACGGCGTGAGCTCCTGAACAGCCTCCTCTGGACTAAACCTACAACAGGCGGACCCTTCTACGCAGGGGACACCCTAGCCTGTTCACACATGGCACACGGACTGAAAGGCTATCGTGTTTTTTAAAAGCAACGCGGACGAATGAATGACCCGAACCACTTCACTTGCTTCACTTGCTCGGATCTTCTCCCAGATAGGCTGCTCCGCACCCCCAGGGGGTGACACCCCACAGTGCACCCAGCTCCGCCATCTACTGTATAGGGGTACCCTCAGCAATAATAAATAGCACTCAAGTTTAACTCAAAAAGACCCTGGATCATCATAACGGTAATCTGTTGAATCAGCCTGACCTTCTTAAAAGGAAGATGCTGTATGATTATAAGGTCTCCTTATTATTCACAGACAAACACCCTGAGTGCAGCTGCTGGCCTGCTGGGTCCAGACCCCAGACACCATGGCCAGCGTCAGCCGTGGTCTCGGAGAGCTACGAGCTGTTCTGCTGAACGCCAACTGGCAGGACTGCTCGGTGCAGACTCACTGCTTGGAAGAACGTGGAGACGGTGATTTGTTAAAAATGCCAACAAGGCTTTCAGGAGGGTCGCACAGGTCAGGAAGCCCATAGGGGAAGGACGTCGGGCTTGGAGAAGCAACAGGAAGACGTGGGCTGCTTGGACTCACCCCTTTTCCACTGGCCTTTGAGCCGGAGGGAGAGAGACCAGGCTGAGGCGCTTCCTGGACCAGGCCTCCTCCCAGCCCTTTGCGCCCCCCGCCCCCCCAGGTGAGGACAGGGCGTGTCATTTAACCTAAGTGGTGACTCATCGCCCCCTCCCCCGCTTCCAGCAGCATCGAGGACCAGCTCCTGCTCCCACCTCTGCTGGAGCCCTGCCCCACCCAACTCCCAGCTACCTTGCAAGACTCCATTCGGGCGCGAATCAGCACATCCACGGAGGCCGCCCGGCCCAGCACCTGCCGCCACCCCAGACACAGAGTCAGGCTGGGCCACCCCCCAGCACCCCGGAGTGCTCTTGGCCAACCTCCCGGAAGCATCCATTACTCTCAGTTGGAACTTCCTGCTTAAGGTCTACATTCTCCAGACCTCTGGACCAGTTCTGCTCATTTTTTTCCATCTCACCTCTACCATACTATCTTACTTACTTAGTTATTATATGTCTGGGGCTTAGCTAGCTCCCTAAATTAGCATGTAAGCTCCTCAACCGTACCATTCATCTGCTCTGTTCACTGCAATATCCCAAGCACCGAGAGCAGCAACCTGGCGGGTGGAAGCAGCTCGGGGGCTGTGTGCTGGATGAAAAAAATAAAGCATTTCCCTCACTAGACTATTTGCCTTTTGAGATCGGGGACCGTCTTAACCCTGTAACCCAGAGTGGCAGGCAGAATAATGCCCCCACCCCAAAGAGTGCATGTCCTAACCTCCGGAACCTGAGAACGGTTCCCTTACGTGGACATTAGCCCATGTGATTGAGTCGATGACCTGGAGATGGGAGAAGATCCTGGATTATCCAGGTGGGTCCAAGGTAGGCACAAGCGTCCTTAAAGGAGGGAGGAGGTTGGTCAGACTTGGAGAGGGCTATGTGACGACAGAGGCAGAGAGAGGTCAGAGCGATGGATGTGGGACGATCCGGGCCTGCCTTTGCTGGCTTTGGAGATGGAAGAAGGGAACCGCAGTGAAGGAATACTGGGTGGCCCCTGGGCCGGAAAAAGCAAGACAGGGGTTCTTCCCAGAAGGAAGGCAGCTGTCGACGCCTTGATGTCAGCCCAGTGAAGCCCATTTCAGACTTCTGACCTCCAGAACTGGAAGATCATCAATTTGTGTTGTTTTAAGCCATTGAGTTTGTGGTGATTTGTTGCAGCCGGGATAGGAAACGGACACCCCCAGGGACTGAACACACTGCAGCTGGGCAGTGAATGTCTGCTAAACGGAGGTCGGGAATTTCCAGTAAAATGTCACTTTCAGTCTCTAAAATAAATTTCAACCCACAAGGACAGCAAAGAGTGATTTAAGCCATGAGCCAACGGTGATGGTGGTTGTTGTTTTCACTGGTCTTTCTTTTCCTTTTGATAACTAATTTTGACTCAGAGATGCTTGTGATAATATTTCCCCTCTGCTGGTACGTCTTACATTCAAATTCAACCTACTTAGGCAGCTTTATTAATCAAATATAAGTCTCCTCCTCATAAAACCCTAAAGCAAAATTTTTTTAAAGAAAAACAAAAAAAGAAACCAATTTATTTAATGAAAACTGGTCTTAACAAACAAGTAAGTAGCTGCATTCAAAGCTGTCATGTGACTTCTCAGGCCAGGCTGGTGAGGCACATGCAAGGTTTCTTCTTTCTGAACATTTCCAAATGCTCCATCCCCATGAATCTATTTTTAATGCTGACACTTGGGGAAAGAGAGAAGTGATGGGAAATCATTGAGGACTCATTTCTGTGTCCAACTGAAAATTTAAATGGTCTGAATTATGGCCAAATCCTTCCCATGTCTCATTAACAACTAAGAAGAAAACAACCTAAGAAACACCCTCAGCTCTTAGCTTTCCAATCCCCTCAGCCTACCTACCAGGCCTGTTAGTATTTTCATCCCAGAAAATGAGAATCCCTAAAGACTGGAGATTAATAAATAACTTTCAGTTACCACTGATAAACTTTGATATGTGAGATTCTTTTCAATTTACATTAATATATCATGAAAAAATTATAAACAGAGCATATAACTAATTTTTTATATGGGAAAGAAATCTTGAAATTTTTAAACATCCAGAATGGATTCACATACAACCCAGAATTTATTTGTGGCCTTTTGGAAGAGATATAGATAGATAAATAGATAGATATAAAATAGGAAACTTTTAAAAGATCTCAAAATATGCTATCCAATAGTAATTTAAAATCATTTTTTCTACAATATATAGTACAAACTTTATGACAATGTGTTCTTGCTATTTCTTCTACAGGATATAATTGGAGAATCAAAACATAAAGCCCACAGCATACTCCATCCTACTTAAACATTTACTGAGCTACTACGATGTGTGAGACCTTGAGCTGGAGAAGGACGAAGTCCCCAACATCAAGGGCTCCGCACAGGGTGAAGGGACAACATTACTGCTTCCCAACAGGTGCACCAGGGTCCACATTTGAGTGGCTTAAGGACACTCAATAAACAGATATAATTTCTCTACTGAAAAATCCTAAACCACAGTTTAATGAAAAGAAAAAAAGTTGAAATGGATTCATTTCTCTAATAAAAACAGCTACATTTAAACTGAAATAAGACAACTGAATCCAGAGGGCATCTCTTCACCTAGGAGAGCCTGACACAATGCAATCCCTTTGCCATCGGAGTGGGCGTCTGACGTCTCCCGCCCGTCGGTCCGTTCATCCAATCTCCCATCCATCATTTATCAACAGCCTCGGCGCGCCAGGTGCCGACCAGGTGGACAGGAGAATGACTAGGACACACGTCCTCGGGGACATTTCCAAATGCAGTTACTCGAGACTGTGCTAAACAGTGTCACTCCTCTCAGCCCTGTGTTTCCCAATAAACCACGAGACTGAAGGGTGCCACTGTTTCCTGCCACTGCAAGCACTTTACACCTGTCAACACTGGCTGCGCCAGAGGCTCACCTGCCTTATCCCTTGTCATGCTGTCACTCTAGCGTCTCAGAGCACATCTAAGCTGTACCCTTCACCCGCAACCTCATGTATCACCGCATCGCCTGCGACGTGCAATAAATCACGTCTCTAAGTAACAGCAAATCAATCCACTTCCTAGAAGGAAGATACAAGTCACAATCAGTGGCGCCTCCCTACAATTCTCTAAAGGATTTGGCATGTACGAAACATCCAAAGTTCTCCTATACCCTTCTTGAAGTGCCGGGTCTAGCTCAGGACTCCACATGCCGTGATGTAAACGAGGAGTTTCAGAAGAGATTTACAAGACAATCTGAAGATTGCAGTCTAATAAATACAAAGAAAAGCTGCAAGAGTGTCTGGCCTAGAGGTGTATGAGTCTGTTCCCAAACAGTGCAGAACACCAGGGCCCTGCAGCCTGAAACATCAAACTCCTACTGTCCTGACTTCTGTCCAGGGTCTCGTTGACAGAAAGCATACTAATGGAGGAGGGTTTCCAGACCACGCGGTCCAAACGTTCATCTAGAGGCGCCAAGTCTTGTCTGTGGATCCAGAAACCCAGAGGTGAACCAGCATATGTACTAATTCCCCCGCGAACTGCTCAGCCTGAATTTCATGCTTTGTGCTGTGGCCCGGGCACACCTGGGGGATGGTCATGGAGACAGCCCTGGGAAGTCCACCGAGTCATCAAAGGCAGGTCGCGGGGGACATGTCACTCAGGGATGCGAGAGCCGAATTAAGAGATTATTAGTTACTTGCCAAGAAAAACTTACCTCTTCCGCTGTTAAGTGCTTCACGCTTCCTTCTTGTTTTTTGTTTTCAGATTCGGAACCAAGTGTACAGCAGAACTGGGATCATTCTAGTAACGCCCACCTCTCCCAGGTCTGTGAGCAGATGTCAGACAGCTGCCCCAGCAGCCCTTCATAAAACAGTCCCCAACACCCCGGCTCCTCGGCCCACGCCCCTCCCCCTTTCTTGTTTTACTTTTTTCCGCTGCTCCTGTTCACCATTTGACAGCCTTTCTGTCTTACTTAGCTTTTTCCCAGGAAAGCAACCACTTTGATGGCAAACATCGGTTCTCTCCTGGAACCCCAGCAATGAGAACACTGCGGGCACTTAACTACACGCTTCCTGAGTGAATCACTGAAAGATGGATAACCGTGTAAAACTCTGTGCTCTGCAATTCAACCTCTCCATGAACGTGAAGTTTGATTCTAAACCACACACCCGGGGTCTGCCCTGGTTCTGATGTGCTTTCTGTTGTTTTTGCTTTTTTAAGTATTTGTGTTAAGCCAGCTCAAATCTTGTGTACAGTGAAGCAGGAGAGAGTAGAGAGAGAGGTACAGACAGATACAAAGGATGATCTGATTATCACACACGCCGCATCCTAACAGATGGCAAAGTCTCCCCTGAGGTTAGAAGGAGAGGAAATGAACCAAACAGTATGACAATTAACTAGAGTAACCCTTATTCAAACACTGGCCAGCTTCTTCCTATCAGTCTAGTTCAGTCATCCTGCGCTGATTCCGTCTGATGATGTTTAACACTTAAGAGGCCAGTCCCTCCTGGCCTCCCTGGCTGTCCCCCCAGTGGCCCTGCTCCACAGACTCCAGCCTTAGGGACCGAGGCTGCTTTTGACCATAGATGCGTCCAAATGCAACCACATCACGCTCGTTTCACTCTGGGATGCCTTTCATTGAAAGGAAATGAATCAAGTTTCCAGAACTTTTTGAAATATACTACACCTTTCCCCTACAACACAGCCTCACATATGGCGCTACCGCAGATACAATCCCATGATAATAAGAAGAAACCGCATGAGACTAGACCGATTTCATTCCAAATTCCACCTTAGACAGGTTAAAGCCCTGAAAACCTAAGGGGGCAGGGGAGAGAGAGGGTGTGTGTCAGCGCAAGGAGACAGTATTTAACGGGGAGGGCAAGGTCCTACCTGCTTCACGACAGTCACCGTCCCGGGCGCCATGGCAACCACCGAGGCAACGGCAGTGGCGTCGTGGGTCTCGGTGCCCAGCTCGATGATCTGCTGGAGGATGTTTACAGCCGTGGGGTCAAGTCGGTCACCTTGCCAGGAAGAAGCAAACAGGAGACCGGTAAGGCCGTGGGTGGTGAAGGTCACTGAACGCAAAAGCAGCCCTTAGCAGAGGCCATTCTTGCGCGGCGCCTGGTCCAGGGATGCACGGGTTCCCAGTAAGTGCTCATTTTGACCACAGAAATAATGTGCATGGTACTTCACAGCCAACAATGCAGTCTCTATAAGAACATCTCAAAACTCCAAACAACCTGCGAGGGGACGACATTGTGACACTATCATGCCCACTTTATAGATCAGTCACCTCACTGCAAAAAAATGGAAGAGGACTGTCTTAGGCCCTTGGGTCAGTTATGTCACAAAGCCAGGGCTCAAGCCCAGATGTTCTGAATCCAAACTTGTTGATACAGGACTGCCTCTCAAAACAGAAACTCCTGAGAAGCACCAGCTATGACGTCAAACCACAGAGCTGGTTCTCCTTGAGCACAGGCATGGGAGGTGGTCAGTGAGCGTGTGCCAGATACATTACACAGGATACGGCAGAGCACCAAAGGGTGCGCAGTCATCAAACCAGTGGGCTTTAGAATTCTAAATTAATGTAAGCTGAGGATTCTCTTTTAATCATCTCAAAAGACTGTAATCCATATCATCAGGGCAGCTACTGAGTGTACCCTCTCACTCAGCTCTCACCATCTGCTTGGCCATCTGTGACTCTCTGGAACACAGCACTCTGACCCTGATCATTACTTCACTAAGAGGGAAACTACTACCTGATTGATCTCCAGGCTAGCATAATATCATGAAGTCTCCACCAACGTCTACATACTCCTGGACGACTTTCTGCAGGCCACGTTCCAATGCAAATCAGTAAGTGATGAGGGAAGGGAATTCAACGTGTTCTACACAGAGGGTAGGACATGGCATACGACTGAGGCAATGACATTAGCACCTGTTCACCATGCACCAGCCTAGCATCCCCTACACACACCTATTCACACCTACACACACACTCTCCTTCAGCAGGGGGGCGGGTTTCAACTCTGCCTTGCAGCCAACCACTCTAAACATCTAAATGCTAAACAAAATACTGACCTTAAAAAATGTACTGAAATAAGATTTTAATTCCTCATCCATTTACTCCCTCGATGACCATTTATCAAGCCCAAACTGTCAGCCAGGAACATGGTTCCCAGTGGGATACAGCAGGGGTCCCCAACCCCCGGGATCTAATGCCTGATGATCTGAGGTGGAGCTGATGTAACAGTAATCGAAATAAAGTTCACAATAAATGTAATGCGCTTGAATCATCCTGAAAGCATCCCCTCCCTCCATCCTTGGAAAAACTGTCTTCCACAGAAATGGTCCCTGGTGCCAGAAAGGCTGGGGACAGCTGGGATACAGACAAAGATCTAACGCTGCCTCCCCCCACCCCTTCCGGGCTCACAGGTGACTGAGACAGACCGTAAGCAAATCATACAGCCCCTGGTCGGTTCCATATCAGGGGGGCGACTAGGGAGCTCTGTGGGAAAGTCAGGCGGGCTCCCAGGAGATGACACACCATCTGAATACTGAAGACGAAGATGTGTTCGCCAGAAAAAGTGCTGTGCGGGGAGGGGAACAGACCAGGCCCCAGAGGGCACAGGAGCGTGTGGGTGAGAAACACAACTCACGCCGAGAACGGCAGAGTCTGGCCCAGGAGGGCACGGCTCCAAGGTGGTCAGAGATGCAGCGCAGGGAGGCCAGGGCCTAGAGCAGGTGGCCCGAATGCCGAGCTGCAGAGTCTGCCGTGTTTCCTAAGAGCCAGGAGGAGATGCCGAGGGCTGAAGGAGTGAGTGAGTGAGCGCTGGTGGGGATGAAGATGGACAGGCTGTCCTGGCAGGGCTTCAGCAATCACTGAAGTCACTGGACATGAGGAAGGAAACACGCACTGAGACATGGCGTCAGCTCTGGGAACCGCACCAAGAGCCGGCACCTTGACGCCCCATCTGCAGAGCCTGCTTCTCTCACAGGCTGCAGAGCTGTCTCCCGAATCCCCCGGTGAGCACAGCACCGGCAATGAATCTTCCCCAAAGTGACCGGCCCCAAGGGGTTTTCTGCATACCCTTCTTACAACCTGGGGTTTAGGGATGTAAGAGCTGGATGAAATGGCAATTTCCTGTCTCCCATCACCAGCTGACTTCACTTATGCTTCCTCTAATCCCACTTGCTTGACCTCTGTCCCCCAAATACCCAGAGGGCTGTGGTACATTATATTAACTCGTACTCCTTTCCTGTTTGGAAAAGAGCATCAAGGAAATGTTTTCTAAGCACAATGCCCCAGTTGCCACTAGGCTGGCACAGTGGTTTGTTTTTTCAAATTGATCGAACATTTGAAACTGATGACATTTGACATAAAAATCCTGACTTGGGGCTTTTCAGAAGAACTGGGAAGTGGGCAGTCCCAACAAGAAGTCAGGAGACCTCGATTCCAAGACCAGCTCCAACACCCAACAAGTGGACGATCCTCAGCCAGCCGTCACAAGGAGGCAACCTTCCGCATCTGTGAAGTGAGGGCAGTAGGACCTGCTTCTCCCTGCTCTGAGAGGTGATCCTACGTGTGAACACCCGGCAACCCCGTCAGGCGGCACCACGTTGGCTGGGGCCCTGTTCTAGAACACTGCAGGAGAGCTCCACCTCCAAACCTGACAATGGGACCGCTCCAGTGGTCAGAATGCAGTGGAAGGAGAGCAACTGGCAGACCTAATTCATCCGTAAAGTCATTCATTCAGCGTGTCTATCAAAGACCAGTTCTGAGGTGTCAGAGGGAGGCGGGGGGCACGCTCTCACCACTGTCTGAGGTGTATCTCAGGTCCTGGAGGGCAGCCACCGCTGCCTGTGTGCCCTGGACGTCCTCTTCGGCTTCGGTGATATGCAGGTACTGGGTGGAGGGCTCCTCCGGAGTTTCTGTTGCTGGCTAAATAAAAACACAGCATCATCCATGTGACCTTCTAGAAGATCACCTATTACCCAGAAGTCCCAGGATAATGGATTAAGACAAAACAAATGCACATAAGCAATGCTTTTGCAGCAGCTCATTAAGCAGGCACCCCTGAGAAATCAGTGCTCCAGTAAAAACCTACTTCCCAAAGACAAAACTTCTCTTTGCAAGTGCCGAGACTTTTTAAAACCAGCGTCGGTGGAAAGCTTCCTGCAACACGTTCTTGCCGTAGGGAACAGAGTATGCTGTTCATAACTAGAGATGACACACGCTCAGAGGTTCTCGTGTGTGCTCTTCTGCTGTCTCCTCTGCTCTTCCCATGGCCACCAACACTGCCCTTATCTCCCCTGTGCCCGGGCCTCCTGCCGTGAGGAAGGCCGAGAGGAAGGCACAGCAGTGGTGACGGTGGAAGGGAGGAGAGGACGGGTAATCACATAACACTCGGCAAGCTTCGAGCACGGGTCCCGGCACAGAGCGAGATCTCGGCAAATCTTAGCTACTCATGCTGCTCTGATTATAGGAAGGATATGAGAAATACAACTGACCAGAGAAAATACAGCTGTGCAAAATCAGGACTCATGAGAGTACGAGAAGCTAAAGAGACAGTCACAGGTATCTTATACCTAAGGAGAGAAGAGGTGGGATGGAATTTTCACAAGAACTAGATATTGATAATCACCTCCTTCTGGAACTGCAAGGCAGGAAACATGGATGTCACCAATAAAGAAGAACAAAAAGGGGATTTTACATACAATTTATAGGAGCCAAAGCGATCACTCTCTACAAGCACTTATCAGTTACTCACACAGGTTCAGAATAGAATGTGATTATTCTTTTACAGCCAGGTGGTCAAGTTCATTTAGGCATTTCCAGCCTGACATTTAGTAGACACCCAATAAATGTCTGATGAATGCATAAATGAACAAACAGAAGCATATTTCCTTTTAAGTACCATTAAGCAACACAGTGGCCAACACTGACTGGATCCGAGGAATGGCTTAGCCTGCGATGAACAGGATGGGCATGGACTGGCTTCCCCTCTTTGGGGTGCTCTTTGTAATAACCATCTGTGGGAAGGACAGTGCTTTACAGGGCATTCCTGGGAGGCTGGCGACAGCCCAGCTGCTGTTAACAGGCAGCTTGTCGTCACACGGGGACCACCCCCTGCCCAGCTTCTTAGCTGCTCTACTGTCTCACTTCTGGAGTCCAGTGCGTGGCTTGGTGTCAGCTATTTTTATTGAGTCACAGTTCTGCTGAAGGTGTCAGGATCTGTAAGGAGTGAGACCTCCAGAGGAGAGCGCCATGACTGCACTAACGAAAGCACCAGCTGGCCAGGAGAGATGGTGCTCTACATCAGGAACTGGCATTCCCATGTCTATGTGTAACAGAGAGCAAATCCTTGCAAGTATGAGCTTGGAACACCAGAGGGCTGACTGTTTCCCACAGATGAGGATGTGACGTTGATGCTGGTGGCACCACCACCTCCAATAACCATGCCATTTACTGTAGGCCTACTGGGGACTGGACAGTAACCCCGGCGTTTTATAGACAGTGCTTTAACATACTCCTTAAATTTTCTTATAGAAAATGTCAAACATACACAAGACAGAGAGGTGAACTTCCGTGTACACATCACCCAATCTCAACAACCATCACCTCATGGCCAGTCCTGTTTCGCCTATCTCCCCATGCACTCCACACAACTGTCCTTTGATTTTGAAGCAAATGTGGATGTCATATCAATTTATCTATAAATATTTTAGAATGTATCTGTAAAAGGTAAAACTCTTTCAAACCATAACTACAACACCACCGTCACACTCAAAACACTTAATAGGGCTTCCCTGGTGGCACAGTGGCTGAGAGTCCGCCTGCCGATGCAGGGGACACGGGTTCGTGCCCCGGTCCAAGAAGATCCCACATGCCGCGGAGCGGCTGGGCCCGTGAGCCATGGCCGCTGAGCTTGCGCGTCCGGAGCCTGTGCTCCGCAGCGGGAGAGGCCACAGCAGTGAGAGGCCCACATACCACAAAAAGAAAAAACAAACAAAAAAACCCACACTTAACAGTAGTTCCTTAGTATCTTCACATATCTAAATGGTGTTCTAATTTCCCCAATTACCTCATTTTTTCACAACTTGTTCTACAAATCATATTTAAGTAAGTTATTGAAATCCATATATTAGAACTGACTGATAAAAGTCTCATAAGACTTGTATTTATAGGCTCTCCCTCCACTCTTTCTCCCCTGCTTATAGTTTTGTTGGGAAAAGTGGTCGTTTGCCTTCAGCGTTTCCAACAGTCTGGGTTTTGCTGACTGCACCAACATGGAATCATTGAATATGTTCCCTTGTCCACTGTATTTCCTGTAAACTGGAAGTCAGACGCAGAAGCTTAATTAGGTATCAGTTCCCTTTCTGGCAAGAAGGCTCCACGGGTTAACACAGTGTCCTTCCATCAGGAGACACTATGTCTGAGTGTCTCTGTTTTTGCCATGTTGGCATGACATCAGTGGAGGGTTGCAAAATGGCAATACTGTAAATCTTCATTTGTTAGCTGGAGTACTTCTATAAAAAACGTCTCTTCACAAACATTCGGTTACCCTGAGATATAGTTTATTTAGATGAGGTAGAAAAACTGTTTGATTCTGAGCCTTTATTTACCAAAACAGAGTTTTATTTATCAAAATAGAGTCGATTCCCTAATATCCTACAAAGGTGACTAAGGATTTTTCTCCCAGTATCATTATAAACTCATGGATTTAAACACACTTGATGTGCTTCACTCCAGTCTGTAAACACTAACAACAGCCTTGGAGTAACAATATCAACCCTACCACTGACGGTGGAATAACTGAAAACAGGACTTTTTTTGCAGTTCTTTTTGCCCTTAGGTTATATCCCACTAGGGAGGAACAATCAAATTTCTATCTTAAAGTCTCTTGAAATAGTCCTTCTCTATGTAGTTCTGCCATCGTTTTGATATATAGTTCAGATACTTTATTTCATTCTATTCTCAATTTTTAGGGTTAGGGTTTGCTTTTTAAAGTGTAATTTTGTTTTTATTATTACATAAGAAATGTATTTCTTATATTTATATCAGAGTTCCAGAGTCAAATCTGCATAGTCGGTCTCTGCTAAGACAAGTTTAGCTTCTCTCCTACCCTCTCCATCTTATCTCCCTGCCTTTTCTACCTGTGCTTTCCTCCCTTTTTATAACTTTTATTTTGAAATAATTTTAGATTTACAAAAGAGTTCCAAAAAAAATACAGAGACTTCCCACATAGCCTTCATCCCACTTCCCCTAATACTGACATCTGCTGTAACCATGGTACAATGATCGAACTAAGATATCAACATTGGTACAATACCAGATTCCATTGGCTTTTCCACTGGCATCCTTTTTCTGAGGACCCCACAGTGCATTGAGCAGTCACAACTCCAAAGTCTCCTCCAACCTCTGACAGTTCTTCAGACACTCCTGAAGAGAATTGGTCAGGCATCTGGCCATCCACATCATCACATCAGCTGGATACGTCGGATGGTCTCCCATGATCAGGTGGAGGCTGAGGATGTTCTGAAGAGCACCACGAGGTGACTGCCCTTCTGATCACATCGTATCAGGGGGTACATGAAGTCACTACGTCTTACTACTGAGGATGCTGACCTCCATCACGTGGTTAAGGTGGTGCCTGCCAGGTGTCTCCACTGTAAAGTTACTACTTTTCCCTCTATAATTAATAATTATTTAGGGGGAGATACTTTGAGGCTACACAAATACTGTATTTCTCCTTAAACTTCTGTCTACTATTTCTAGCATTCATCAATGGATCTTGCCTGCTGCAATTATTACTGTGGTGTTCCAATGGTGATTTTCTATTTCCCTCATTCTTTCTACATTTATTAATCAGCATTCTTCTGCGGGGAAGAACTGTTCCTTCTCCACCATTTATTCAATCATTTATTTATGTCTGTATGAATGCAGAGATATTTATTCTATTCTTTCAGTTTTAGTCCAACACCATCATGAGTTACTTTGTTACTCAAATTGTTCCAGCTCTGGCCCGTTAGGAACTCTTCGGTTTGTCTCGTGTGTCCTTTCGGCATGCCTCCATCTTATTTTTGTGGAGCACGTTGTTACTTTCTAGTACTGCAAAATGCTCCAGGGTCAACTTACATAATTTCTGCCTCAGCCCTGGAATCAACCACTTTTCAAAGGGACTCTGGTTCCTTTTGTTGGATTATCCTGAGAATCCAAGATCTGGATTCTAGGTGTACTCATTGCCAGCGGCATGTCACTGCTTCTAAGCCCTCTAAGCACGAAAAGCTAAGAAATACATGTATGTATACTAACCGCGTATACACATATATCTGGAATTATTTCTACATCAATCTATTGGTGTACGCGCGCACACACACACACACACACACACACACACACACACACACAAAATCTATCTACATGTTATATATAACAGTGCTGCAATAAATAGCCTTGTGCAATCACCTTTCCTCATGTTTTTTTTTTTTTCCCCAGTACGCGGACCTCTCACTGTTGTGGCCTCTCCCGCTGCGGAGCACAGGCTCTGGACGCGCAGGCTCAGCGGCCATGGCTCACGGGCCTAGCTGTTCTGTGGCATGTGGGATCTTCCCGGACCAGGGCATGAACCCATGTCCCCTGCGTCGGCAGGCGGACTCTCGACCACTGCGCCACCAGGGAAGCCCCACCTTTCCTCATTTTTGTCAGTATAACTTTGGGATAATTTTCTAACGGTGGGATCGTCTAGTTAATGGAAAAAGAAACCCATATGTAATTTTAGTAGATACTGCTAAATTCCCCTTCATAAAGGTCACATCGTTTTGCATTCCCACCAGCAATGCATGAGAGTGCATATTTCCCTTCAGCCTCTCCAGCAGAGATGATGTCAAAACTTTTGGATTCTTGCCAGTCTACTAGGTAAGAAATTCTATCTCTGTCAAGTTTTACTTACATTTATTATGTGGGAGGTTGATCGTGCTTTCAGATATTCAAGGTCATTTGCATTTCTTTTTCTATGAACCTTTCTTATCTTTCGCCCATTGGGCTGTCGATCTTTTTCATCAGTATTTCTAGAAGCCTTTTATAATGTAAAGATATTCACCCTTTTTTCTATGATATGACTGAAAATATTTTTTTGGCATTTGCCCCTCTACTTCTTGAGTTCTTTTACATAGTAGTTTTAAAATTTTTTTTACGTGGTCAATTTTTTTTCAGTCTTTTCCCTAACTGAATCTGGATTTTGAGTTACAGTTAGGAAAGTTCTCCACACTCCCAATTTATAAATGAATTCACTTATGTTTTCTTCTCGTATTTGTGAAATATCTCTTTTTTTAAATCTCTGTTCCTTTGCTCTAGGTTCTCTCTATAGATAACTCATTGACTATTGTATATTGATGTTTTAATCTGCTGCTTATTGTGTGTAGTAGATTTTCAAAAACATAATCCTGTGTCTACAGAGATACTTTGTTTCTTCTCTTCGATTCTTATGTCTCTATTTACGCTGCCTTTGTCCAACACACCAGCTGAGGCCTCCCACGTGATGCTAAAAACCAGAGCCCCTGGGGCACCCTCATCCTGTTCCCAACTCTAACAAGAAACCCCCTAGTCTAGGATGACAGCTTTGGGGCTGAAACACATACATTTTGCTTTTCATCTTAAAGATGTATTCATCAAATTCTACTTTATTGACTGTTTTTAATCAATGGATGCTGAATTTTGTCGAATTTTCATAGATGCCTTTTCTGCATCTATGAAGATGATCATTTCACTTTTCTCCTTAGTCCTCTCATTATGATGGGCTACATGGACACATTAACACATTCCCTCCTACTGGACAACCCTTCCCCTGAATTCTGGAACACTTCTCACATTGTCATGATGTATTATTGTTTTTCATGGGGTGTTGGATTTGTTTCAAAGCCCTTATTCTTAACTGGAGTAAGCCCACTGGATACTCTAATGCCCTAGAAAGTTCTCAGGAAGTGGTTCTCAATTGGGGGTGACTTTGACTCCTGGGGCACACTGGCAATGTCTGTGATAGTCTGGTTTTCACAGCTGGGTATGCGAATGGATCCTAGTGGGTAGAGGTCAGTGACACTACGAAACATTCTAAAATGCACAGCACAGCCCTCTACCACGAAGAATTATCCGGGTCATAACTTTAGCAGGACTCAGTTTGAGAGGCTCTGCCTAAGGTAAACTGCAATCTGGTGTGACCCCTGGTACTTGAGAAGAGAAACAACTATTGGCTTTTAAAATACAGCTACTGGCTTTTATATAATTCAGTCAGGAAACTGGTTCCAACACCTGAGGGGAAAACAAAGGTGACGGGTAGAAGCACATGCCTCCGGTGGAAGGAGAGGAGGGCCTAGAAGCAGCAAATGGGCCCTGCCCTGCCCTCTGGGTGAGGGCTGCCAGGATACGCCCTGTGTGCATTCTGCTTTCAGATGCAACTTCTGAAACTCTGAATTCGTGATAACAGAAGTGAAAATATCCACGAGTCCAACACAGACGTTCAGAAACCAGCCTAAACGCAACCCAGAGTAAGAAGTCACATGCGTGGCCTGGCTCTCACCCAGTGGCACCCCTCAGATATGAGACAGCGTTTGAAAAGATTTCCAAGTTTCCCAACCAGAAAACCCACTGCTCTGAGGAACTGCACTGGGCTTGCCTGGTTTGTCATCTGCGTTTAGGAAAGGCACAATCGATACCATGCTTTTAAAAGTACCTCCCACTTGGGATCTCCTTCGTTCTCCACCAACTTCAAGCCATGCTTGTTCTTCAAGTGCCTGTTGAACTCCCATTTGGTGCCATAGACGAAGCTGCACACAGGACACTTCAAACAACCTGAAAGCACAGACACAGGTAAAAAGAAGCATTCACAACACATGAATTCTGCCTTGCATTCAAACGCTCCAAATCTAAGGGATGTATTTTTTGTCTCCAGTACTCACTTTCAATCCAAGCTTACCTTAATATTAAACAGAATAGCAACAGTATATGTGTTTTTCAGGGCAAAGGTTTAAAACTTAATGCATTTCTTTTCGTTTATTAAATGAGAATTTGCAGTGAGCCTAATACACACGTAATATTTTAGGTGCCAGAGAGAATTAAGATGAGTAACATAATTCCCTTGGCCAAGTGGCTGAACAGCTTAAATGATTTTTCCATGTTTTTATTCGAAAATAACAAATCATTTGGAAAGCAAAAAATAACTGAAGGACAATGGGTGCTTTTCTCAATCTCCTTCATCCTAAAACACTAAGACCAAGGGCCAGATTCTCAGTCTCCTTCACATCAGAAGGGGAGAGAGTGATATAAATTCCCATGTAAATATCCCGCTAAAGGACAAATGAAAAAGCTGGTCACATCCTGAAATGTCACTATTTATTTAATTGATTAAATCTTACACACGGTCCAGGAAGTATCTGGATGCTTTCGTTAAGAGAATATAAAACTGTAGGATAAAAAAAGAAGAACCAAAAAAACCGACACACAAAGTCACACAAAGACTATCTTTCTAAAATTATATCAGAAGCAACAACTAAATTAGGAGCTGGACAAAAATCACTTATTTATTTGTCTGTTTATATGAAGTAGAGTTGATTTACAATGTTGTGCTAGTTTCAGGTGTACAGCAAAGTGATTTAACAGGCTGTGCTTCCAGAAGCAAACTCTAGCCCCTCAGGAGGCTAACTGTAGTCCCGGCATCAGGCCTCCAAATCTACCAGACATTTAGCAGGCCAGAGCCAGGCTAAGTGCTGGCACCCTCAGGTGTGCACCCTCAGCTGGCCGGGGCAGTGAGATGGGACCACCAGGCACCTACTGGTCTCCCCGCAGCCACTGTTTGTCTGCTCTACACCCAGCACACAAATAAAAACTCAAACAAAATTACATTTCACATAGGTGTAAGACCCTCTACTGCCTTCCCATCACACCCAGAATAAAACCCCAGCTCCTTGCTGTGGCCTGTGACCCCAGTGGCCTGGTCCCTGCCTCCCTCTCCAGGCTTGTCCCCTCCCCTTCCCCCCCATCCTCGCCTTTCTCTGTCTTTTGCATTCCCCAAGCTCCTTCTCTTCTCAGGACACCTGCTGCTGTTGTCAGTCTGTCTGCTGACCCGGTCCCCTGTCTCTGCTTGACCTGCTGTGCTTCCCTGTGCCCTCCCAGCGTCAGTATTTATTTCTTGCTCACTGGGGCACTAAGGAGGGAGGGAGAGGAATTCTGTCCTCATGACAAGGTGTCAACAAATTATATAAGAACTAGACAAATCTCATGGTACACATCACCTAATTTAAGTATCTCCTAGATGCAGCTGGGATGTGCTAGCTCTCCTGAATCAATTCCATGTCAGTGACTCTCAGAGAGCACCGTTCTGTAACCGGGGTTTCCTGTCTCTCACCTGAGGTGGTGGGCGATTCCCCAGAAAGTCATGAGAAGGAACGGAAGCCAACCCAGGTGGCCGACAGCACAGCCCCTTAAACTTTCAGCCTCCCACGCCGGGAGGGCACAGGAGAGCACAGCAGGTCCAACAGAGACAGGGACCAGAGTCAACGCAAAGACCAGCAACAAACACCAATTTTGAACTTCCAGAACATTCTACAGAAAAGGCAGCTCAAACAGATGCTTGTTTTCTGAAACTCAAATACACTGCACTCTTTTTTTAGGCAAAATCAAGTGGGCTTGCTCTTTCTTGCCCAGAGGATAATTAAACTTACTTTTTAACCTTCTTTGTTATTGCTTATTAATCATCTAAAATGAAATATTTCCTACAATCATCTTTTAAAACCCTCCAAGGTATGAGAACCACTACCTTTTCTTTTGGTTAAGCTGACATTGCTTCTATAAAGACTTAATACGAGGCAATGAACACAAGCAAACTACCTAAGGTTAAATTTAGGCTTTAAAATGAAACTGAAGGTTCCTTCTGGGCTATTCTTTAACAGAAACTAATTTAGGGAGAAAAACATCCTTATATTATGTTTAAATTAAAATTAATATGAGAATGCCTCCACATTAATTAAAACGTCCGTCCACCTTTGCCATGGTGGCTTTAATTAAAGAACAACAAATGGAAATATGTAATCTAGACCCAAGGTGTAACTATGCCAGTTAATTGACATTAAAGCTGGGAAATATTAATTTCCATTTCAATTCATTAAATGCTTAGGCCACACTCAGTAAAGGTCACGGGGAGGCCTGCTGAATTTGCTTGCAGCATCGATATTAAGTGTGCACCATAAAACCCTAAACATCCCCCCACCGCCCAAGTCGCAAGTTCCTCCTGAGGAAAGACAAACCAGGCCAAAGGATAGAATTTCAGGAGCAATTTTAAAATTCCATCATGGAACCCTTTGTTCTTTTTGGGATGCAGTATATTCTGGAGGAATTTTGAGCATTAAACTATTTGCACTCCTTTGCAGTGGCTGACATTATGGAAAATTCCATTTCATTTTCAGTAATATAACTCCCAGAATGGCAGGGGACACCGGGTTGGACAGTCAGAAGACCTGAATTTGGCACTTGCTCACGTGACTCAGAACCACTTCCTTAAATTCTCTGGGTCTTGGTTTTCTCTTCTACCAAGGTAAAAATGCTAAAGCCTGTATCCTTATAAAAGGCAGCGAGGTCAGCAGAACAATGGGCCCTCCAAAGATATTCACATCCTAATCCCTGGAACATGTGACTATGCGACCTCCCATGGCAAAAGAGATCTCAAAGGTAGGATTCACGTAAGGATCTTGAGATGGGGGATTATTCTGGACTATCTGGATGGGCCTAATGTAATCACAAGGGTCCTTCTAAGAGGGGAGTGGGAGAGCAGATCCCAGTGACGTAACCTGAGAAAGACTGCTGGCTTTGGAGGACGGGGCACGAGCCAAGGAATGTGGGCAGTGTCTAGAAGCTGGAAAAGGCAAGAAAACAGATCCTCCCCTAGAGACTCCAGAAGGAATACAGACTTGTTAGCAAACTTGACTTCAGCCTGTGAGACCCATCTTGGACTCCTGACCTTCAGAATGGTAAGATCATAAATCCGTGTTGCTTTAAACTACCGCCAAGTTTGTGGTCATTTATTACAGCAGCAATAAAAAACTAATACAGGCACTCAAGGGTAACTGGACCAAAAGCAGCTTAATTATCAAAGGAAAGTGGATACAGAGTAATTTGATTTTATTAACAAGTGAAATACGAAATCGGACTTGGGAAATACTGCAGAGGAAAAACCAAGTGCATTTGACTATAAGCCAGGCTGACGTTCCAAACCCCAGTGAGGAACTGGTAAACGGAGCTTAAGCAAGGTCTCCCCCATCCCTCGTGGTCCCCTCACACACTCCTCAGAATCTTGGCATCTGAGATCCAGCACACCCGTGGTGAAAGCCAGACTCTGAATCAGGACCCCGGTCTGGCTTGACCACCGGCTCACTTTGTGGCCGGGGCCGGTCCTTTTCCCTCCCTATGCTTCCTCATTTTAAAATGGAAATGATGACGCCAACCCCACAGGGCTTCGTGAGAGAGAAGATAACATATAAAATAACAACCAACAACACAGTGTAGCATCACAGCACTGGAAGCACCTGCCAATAATGTATGGGATCTAGGCCCTAATAAAAACAATTTTAAAATAAAAATGTCCAAAAGTCAAATAAAGGACTTTGGGTTAACTGATAGTTTCTGGATTTTCTTCTATACTGTTTTCCCTGAATCTGGTGTGAATGTACATCTAAGGTACGGATGTACACGTATTTATACTTTTCTAATACAATTGTTCAAAATAACGCAAAGATCTTAGCAGATGCCACAAAACTAAGCCTTCTCCTGGTCCGCTTCCTCACATCTTATCTTAATTACCTACCCTTCCTCAATGATCCCCTCTAACGGGGAGCCTGAGTTAAGGCACACCACCCAGGAGAAGCAGATGATTTTCCTCCCATGAGCAGCATGGGGCCTGTTAAAAGGAACGTGTACTTTCTGTTAGAGGATAAGAACACGGAGGCACTGCCCAGCCTCTGTCTCCAACCCAGGCAGGAAGGGCAACAATGCTACCACAGCCCAGTGCCTTGCACAGTGTGGGACACATGAGGGGCTCAAGGTGCACCATGAAGAAGGACTTTGGGAATAAACATGATAGGGAATTGGAACCATTTATCAGGCACTTGTTACATGTCAGGCATGGTCTGGAATCTTCAAGAATAAGATCTCACCTTTGCAACCTGATGCTCAAAGAAGGTAAGTAACTGGTCCAGGGGCCACAGTGATCACAGACCCGCCTCCACGGTCTGTGCTCCTAACCCTCCGCTCGTGCCAACTGCCTGGGGCGACTTGAAGGAGGGCCTTGAGGTCACCGGAAAAGGACCAGCCCGCTAAGCCCCATCGTTAGCCCACCGTGAGCTCCAGGAATGAGCTGAGAGTTTGTGACACTTAGCATCAAAGCATCGGATGCCTTTCACAACCTGTGATTTAGTGAACCAGCTCCTGAGCTAGCTTCATCAGGGGCATTTTAAAAGGAGGAAAGGGGGCAGACCCACTGAAGCGATACAATGTGAAAAATGTGTATTTTGTGGGAAAACGCCTCGAATCCATATTAATGAACAAGTGATGGGCTGAGAAGAATAAACAAGAGATTGTCTGATCTGCTTTCAAAATATGAGAAGTACATAAAACATAAGCAGGGAATAAAACACTTAAGTAGCATTGAGTACAAGTCTAACTGCCAAAAAGCACTGGAGCCCGAGGGGACTGCTGCCTCCTGATGGGGCCCAGCTGGCATGCGGCTGGAAGCGGCACCTGTGCCCCCAGGACCAGAGGTGTGCTGGGGCCGCTGGAACCATCTCTTCCCAGCTCAGCGACCTCACACTGGAAGCTTAAAATTGGCCCTGGCGGAAATATGCACGGCACAGAAATTGGCAAATGCTACGAATCAGGTTCCCTTCCCCCTGCCCCGGGAGAGCCAGCTGGTAAACACTCACAGAACACGAGTGGATGCCCTAGCAGCCCCCATTCCAGAGCTCGCTGAAAATGACCCAAACTCTGTGGAAAACACCATGTGCCTTCCATCAGAAACCTCAGCCTATTCGGCCTTCTTCCCGCCTCTCCTGCAGTGCTGTGCACGGACACCCTCCCCAAACCCCTGAGCATGGGGGCAGGAGAATCCTTCCCAGCAATTGATGGCTCTGCCTGTGTCACAGTGCGACACCGTTTAAACACAGCTGATGGACAAGGAGTCCCTGCATTGGTTTCAGGAGACTAGCATCGTTTTGATAAAACTGCATTTTATTTGTGGGTTTTTTATCGCATCATCATTTTGACACATATTCCTCTATCTCAAAACAAGAAATTATAAAGTCCCACAAAGATATCTTTTGAGGAGTGATGTGAAGACGAAAATAAAACCAAGTGGGGATAGGGAGAATTACATGGAATTAATCAAAAGGAAATGAAAAATTCCAGTGGTACCAAACACCTCATCATTTCCAAAGACAGTCATTTTATCCAGCTCCACTTTCTCTCTGTCTCCTTCACTCTCCACAGCGAGCGCTGTGTGCTCTTGAGATCTCTGAGCTGCACTCACAGTCAACTGGCTCTCTGCTTTCAGAGACAGTTTTCCCGCCAACACACAATGGCACAATGTCTCCTATGAGCCAAGAGACATTTAGTTGCTTCCTTCCACAATATGTCTCTTAAAGGGGGGCATAGGAAAACTAAATAAACACACACACACACACACACACACACACACACACAGGCCAAAAATAACCCTGCAAAGATTAGAAATAAAACCCAGATCCTGTCAGGGAATGCCAATTGATTACAGAGAGTCTTGGAAAGTTAAGTGAAAACTTAGGGCATGAAGCAACTTGACCTCAGCACATTTTCTGCAAGGCAACGATGAAAGTTTGGAAGCATGGAGCTATGACAGTGTCATCAGTCAGATCCCCACGCCTGTCCCAACTGCCACAGTAAACGTCTATTTCCTGCCAATCCAACCCAAGAGTGTGAAGGATGCCAGAACGAATCGCTAGCCCGCTACTCCAATTATTTACTGTGACTCTAAGGCGATCTATCCTCTCCTCTGTGATTCCTACACAGGGGAGTCATCAAAAATGATGCACCAGGGCTTCCCTGGTGGCGCAGTGGTTGAGGGTCCGCCTGCCGATGCAGGGGACACGGGTTCGTGCCCCGGTCCGGGAAGATCTCACATGCCGCGGAGCGGCTGGGCCCGTGAGCCATGGCCGCTGAGCCTGCGCGTCCGGAGCCTGTGCTCCGCAACGGGAGAGGCCACAACAGTGAGAGGCCCGCGTACCGTAAAAAAAAAAAAAAAATGATGCACCAGCTCTAGAAGGACTGGCATATTTTCAGAAAAACAAAACAAAACAAAACATAAAAACAAAAGAAAGGAATGAAAATGTACTGAGTGCCAGACACTCAGGCGTTCTCGTTTCGCTCTCCCCGCGATCACAAGGGATGGCTGCTGTGAACCCCACCTGAGGTGCAGGGCCTCAGGTGGAGGGGAGGGTGACTTGCCCAAATGGCACCGCACCTTCCTGCCCTCCAGCTCCGTGGAACTGCCATTCAAGCCAATGCCAGGCCCACGGTCCCGTTACCCCAGATGGATGGCTTAAAATTATCCCGAGTTTTTTCTGCCGCTCATCCATTTCTGTACATCAGCCCTGTCACCGAAAGTGCTGAAGGATACCGTCAATTCATTTGTTTTACATTAAGATGCCTTTCATGGCGATTACAGCAAGTGGAGCTTCACGCTGCATTGGAAAACTAGGAGCGGCCCCGGCTGCAGCCGAGTTTACAATCCCACAGCTTTGTTTACGGGGGCAGGTTTCTAAAATGGTCTTCAGCTTCAAAGAGTCACAGGATTCAGGAAAGAGTAGCAACTGACGCATGGCACGCTGCAATCATTCTTCAGCTGAATTACCGAAGCGCAGATATAAATACAACAGCATTTCTCTGTGTGGCAACAGCAAGTGAGCTAAACCCTCTCAAGTGGGAATGCGATTATTTATTAAAAAAAGAAGCAAAACCCCGCCAAACTTTTCAATGACATTAGAGGCTTTCATCCATTCTCTTTAGTTTAAATGTTCTAAATAGTTTTTCCTTTTCAAGATGCATAAGTAATCTGGGCACTCAATAAACATCTTTGGATAATCTAAAGAATCCCACCTATAAATGCGATCAGTACAGCATTATTTACAACTGCAATAAAAGAAAAATCTGGAAACCCTATAACAACAGGAGCATAGTTAAATAATACTTGATACTGTATCGGGAAAAGCCCTCAGAGGTTAAAGTAGGAAGACAGTGCACCAAAGGAAAACAAAATGTGCATGTTAATCATTGTTAAGTAAGCCATGAACTTTCATTTGTGTGAAATGTGTGCACGGACCAAGGACAGAAGGCAATACAGTCAGCCCCTCGCATCCCCCGGGTTCCGCATCCAACGTGGGGCTGCAGATACAAATGCTGACTGTTCTCTGCCATTTTACACGAGGGATCGAGCGTCCACGGACTGCAGTATCCATGAGGGTCCCGGAGCTGATCCCCCGCAGATACTGAGGGACGACTGTACTGACAAATGAACACTATGGGAAGGGTGGTAAAATCTGTGGGTTAATTATCGCTTTGTCCATTTAACAGTTCCATTAAGGTCACTGCAATCCAATCCTGGCATAAGTAACATGATATAAACAGCAAGGAGGAGGCGGAGGACAGCAGTTACGCTGAGGACCGTTCAGGGATCGGGGCGGCGCTGCAGGAGCACGCAGCGCCACCCCGTGGGGCCCGGCCGGGCAGGACAGGAGCGGCCTGCTCGCCTACCTTGCTGGATGAGTGCGTCGGCCGCCAGCTCCCCGGTGCCCACGTTGGTGTACTCCTCGTTGGGGTGTTTCCTGTTGTAGTGCCGCTTCAGGGAGCCCGAGATGTTGCATGAGTAGTGGCAATGGGCGCAGCGGAAAGGCTGCAGCGACAAGGAGGAGGGTTAGGGCCAGGCCAGCCCTGTGCGATCGAGCTCCAGCTCCCCCACCACCCTCCCACCCACCCACCCCGCAGTCCTCCTCCACGACTCTCCCACCTGGGAGCATCTGCTTCCTGGAAGGCCTGGGAGGGGCAAGCCGCCTGCTGGGAAATGCTCCAGGAAAAGAGCCAACCTGGGGCGGCTGAGTCCTGCCTCTGCAGGGACCGTCCAAGTCACCTGGCAGGGGTCGTCAGGGTCAGAGGGGTCTCTGCTAAATGAGGCTGCTCTGATTTCTTTTCTTTGCTGTCCACCCAGATTTATAGTTCTTGTTTAAGAAGAAAATAACAAAAAGCAACCCAGGAATCTATCACTCTTCTTTTCTTTTTTTTTTAAGTGAATGCCGTTCAAGCATCTCCCCTTACCGTTACTTCCCTGATGCTCCTGCTTCTGTAACTACATGGACTCCTCCACAGCATTTACCCGCAAGCACCACGTATATACATCACTGTCCCCCCTTAGGGAAACCTGCCTGATAAAATCTATTTCCAACACCCCCACCTGGGCAAGACAAGGCTCTTTTAGGATCAGGGCACCAACGGGTCGTTCGTGCAGTCTTATCCGCCAACTTGCAACTGCTTCGGGGAATGCAGAGAGTGGTGAGGGGAAGAGGCACCTGCTCAGGTCTATTGGGAGGCCCACTGAGACCCATCCACCGGCCAGGCGATGGATGGACAACCGGATCCTCGTCCTTCCCAGGCCCTTACTCCTGGTCAGGACAAAATCAAGTGTCCCTCTGAGCCATGTGCTGCACAGCTATACAGCACAGGGCTGTGGAAATCCCAGTTTTGCATTCAGGGCCTGTCTGGTGACACAAGCAGCTTCCTGGCCCAGCGGGAACGGAAGAGCACAGGGCGGCCCACAGGACAGCAGGGGACTCAGATGCGGCACGTTCAACTGACCCCCAGCACGGCCTGGCCGTGGAACTTCAGACAAGTAGTGAAACTCCTCTAAGCTTTGAGCCTCTTATCAATTCAAAGGGGATGATACCACTACCTGGTAAGGCTGCTGTGAGAGTTAAATGACCCAACATAAACTGGTATCTAAGATGCCACAGAAAGCATCTACTGTTTTTACGATTTTACATTTACCGTTTTAGCAATTTTACACGACCCTTACTATGTCTGTGGGAGCTGATGCACCACTATGTCTGGTGAGACCTCAAATCCACCTCGCCTTCTCAACTGTCCAAGTCATCAATATTCCTCCACTGCCACCTGGAAGAGCTAAAGCAGAACCATGCATCTCTGAAGCGGGATGCACCGACTACGGGAAAAGTCCTCTCTTTGACACTCCAATCGGCCCCTCTCTTTCCATGGTTCTTCAAGCCTACAGATGTGCTGAAGTCTCCCCACTGAGAGAAAGAAAGAGATGGAGGAAGGGAAGAAAATGACAAGAAAAGCCATCTACCTGGGCCCTGTTTAAATTGCTCTACTCCCTGCTTGCAGGCCACCTCCCACCCCACGCTCTCGAAGCGCGGTCCTGCCTGCCGCCTCCATACCATCCCCTTCCTCTCTCAGGCCCCCCAGATCTCCCAGGCAAACCACTCCTGCGGGTACAGCCCGGGCTCCCTCTGCAGACCTCGCCCCCCTCCTTCCCCACCTCCTTCCACTGGCTGCCACCTCCCACCGTGACGCGTTACATGGTGACAGCACTGTATCACCAGGTTCTCTTTCTCGCTCTGAACTTTCTCGGGTTATTTTACTAGATCTGCTTCCCAGGCCTGAGGTGAAATGCTGACTTTCTCTAAGGTTCTGCCCTGGGGTCTGTTTTGTTCTTCCACTGTGGTCCCAATGGTCACTTTTACATGCTGATATATCCAGCTGTCATGGCTCCCAAACCACAGATAGGAATTTTCAACTGTCTTCCAGGTATCTCTACAGGGATGCTCTGGAAGCACCTCAAAATAAACACACACAATTTCAGACTCACGATCTTTCTGCAGAATCAGCTATTCATGCAAAGACAGAAACCTGGTCGTCACCCTAGACTTTTCCTTCTCTCTTCCCACCCAACCAACTACCGAGTCTGCCCAGGCTTCCTCAGACACGTGTCCAGAGCCCTCCCCTCACCCCTCTCATCTATCACTCCAGCACAGAGAAAGTGCTGACCTGGCCTGTAAGGGAAATGCTGTGACTCCCAGGAGAGCAGTTCTCAGACAGCAAGACTGGGGGGGGGGGGGGGGGGGGCGGGTGTTCTCTGGTGAGCCAACCTGCTCTGAACCCTTCCCCAGGGACCCCACCCTCCGTCAAGGCCACACCGTGGTCACCGGATGCTTTGTGCTACACTGCACGTGCCACTTTCCGTCCTTCATGGAGAAGAAACCCGTGGTTTGGCCTATGAGGGCTTATTAAACAAAAGGACCTGGAACGAAGGCAAAAATTAGCCAGGCTTCTCACCTATCTACTGAGCAGAGAATAAGAGACCTAAAATGCCAACATATGATTATCTGCAAAGTTAAAATAAAAGCTAAAACCTTCTTAAGTGCTTTCAGCTCCATAAAAGCAAGTTCTATTAAATTATTTTGCAAATATTAGCATTTGCATAGAAATCAAAAAGAACCACCAAAAAACGCTCCCCTGCCGGTGCTGGGTAGTCAGTGAACACAGAGGCAGGAAGAGGCAATTAAAATGAGAAATGGTCCTACAAACCTAACTTCAGGCTTGAGAGCCAATTCCATTCTTCTTCTAGCAAAGCGGATAAACTGCCTCATGAGAGTTGCGACTCCTTTAATTCCCCACGCCTGCTCCTTGGTAGAACTGCTAATGAAAAGAAGAATGGCCAAAACGTCAGCAGACAGGCCAAAAAATATAGAGGTGAGCCCAAATGAGAAATCAGTTTCTAACCCACTGATCTCTATGAAAATCTTCAATTCTTAAAGTTAAAAGGGACACTTTCAAAGACTGACATTGACCAAGCCTCCCTCCGTGACAAAACAGCCTTCTGCAGCCTCTGACAGTCTGTGATCTCAGCCTTTGTTAGAGGCAGGGAGGTCAGACCCCTGGCCCCTTGCACTGCTGAATGGCTCCAGGGGTTTAGGAGGATAAACCTTCCCGTTCTCTTCTACTCGCTTGAAGCCGCCATCACCTTTCACACGAAATCAATCCCCACCAAGCTCCTTCTTAGGACCCTCTCTCTTTAAAAGGTGCAGCTGAGCCGCATCTGGGCCTTTCACGCCAAACAAGTTTGAACTTGTGGGGCACTGCCACGTTCCAGCAGGGAGTTCTGCTGGGGCCGTCGCTGTAGCGCAGGAGACATAGGCAAAGAAAAGCGTGGATGACGCCCCTGTACCCACCCAATGCCAGGCATAGAGTCTGACTGCATTATTAACAGTGCACATCTTGGGATTTTGCTTATGGAGCATGTATTTACTGACCTCCTGCTATGAGTCAGACATTGTTCTCTCACCCTGGGGACATAGTAAATGAATGAGAGATTCGTGATCCCCTGAATGCACAAGAGTGTGGGGACTTAACATATCAACTGCAAAGATTAAATGTCATCTAGGCAAACTAGATCACAAAACTTGTTTCCTAAGTCTAATTACTTGCAGATAGCATAGGACGCTACATCTCAAAGGGAAGTTATTTATCGAGAGCTCTCAGGCCAGAATCCAGCCAAGAGTTATGAGGAAAATATATGCAGGCTATAGTCCTGTAGTGCATGTGAGACAAAACATCCAAAAAGAAAGTGGATCGAAAACAAGGCAGAAACCCGCTGTCATGCCTACAACGCAGTGTTGCACTAGATTTGTTAAGTAACGTGACCTAACATAATAACTATTTTAGCTCACCTTCACTGATAGCTATCATATGCCAGAGAGTTCTAAGTTCTGCATGGATTAGTTCCTGGAAATCTCACAACCTCCTCATGTGGTAGGTACAATTGTTATCTCCATTTTACAGATAAGAAACTGACATGTAAAAGGGTTAAGGAATTTGCCCAAAGTTTCAGTCTCCCAGCCTGACCACTTGGTCTGCACTGGATTTGGGGCCCAAGACCAGCCAGCAATGAAGAGATGATGTGACTCCCCGTCTGTCATTTCCTGAACATCTACTTCCCTGGGAGGGGCATGGTTTGGTTTGCTGGGATTTTCTAGATGTAAGGCAGCCCACATCTCACCATCAACTTCTACACATGAAGACTGCCACGGTGAGCTGGGAGGAATGCTGGCCGTTCCTGGGGGGCAGGGACGAGGCAGGGATGGGTGGAAGCCAAGAAGAGGGCAGACACAGCCAGGTCACAGTGGGACGTGCGCTGAATCAGGAAATGAGGTTTTTAGGAGATGGGGTTTCCAGTGGGTATCAAGCAGGGGGTGACATGCCAACTTCACAGTGTTCACTCTGGAAATTAACAGAGGGTGGAAAGGAACAAGACTGAAGGCAGGGAATCAACTGTCCAGTTGCTACAGGGGTGTAGACAAAAGATCTAGAGGCCTAAAATGAGAGAGTGGAACAAAAAAAATGGGAAAGGAAGGGGGAGTTTGAGATGGAGGAGGAAAGATCAGCCGACCTGAAGATGGAGATGCAGTGTGAGAAGACAGAGATAGAGAGCCTCAGGATGACTCCCAAGTTTCCAGCACGGATGACACAGGAGGAAGGTATCTGGGCAGCCGTGGAGGAAGTTCTACAGATATGGAGAGAAAGAGGGAGGACGCAGAGTGCTGGACATCCAGGAGGGCAGGTCCAGAAAGCATTTGAAGATATAAGGTGTTCGGAGTCTAAAGCTCAGAGGATGGTTCTGGGCTAGAGGACAGATGTGAGCACGGGCAGCCAGAGAGTGCCCTAGGACAGAACACACCCATTGTCAGCGAGTGTGCAAAGTGATAAGACAAGCGGCCTTAGAACAGCACCCGGGAACACAGGAACAGCAAGAGAGGAGCTCGTGAGGAAGGACAAGAAAGAACGGCAGCAGGCAGAAGAATCAGGGGTGTCTGGAGACGAATGTCCTTCATGGAGGGAGGGGGTGACAGAGTCAAGTGCACTAAGAAATCCGATAAGGCCTAAAAAGTGACCACTGGGACTGGCCATCGGGGAGGTGGGCTTGTGGCCTGACTGAAAAGAGCTGGTTTCAGGAACATGCTAAGAACAAAGGCCATGTCATGGGGAGAAGGCAGGGGCAGAAGCTGGATTTGAGGTCAGGTGTCAGTGACATTGCAACAATGCAAACGATATGCCTTTTTCAAAAGGCGCATCAAAGGATCCTCCTCAAAACGTACACTGACAACCAACCATTTGAGTTGAAAGAAAAAGTACAATTGAACTTGTGGAGGCTGGAACTCTAAGTTCTCAGACTTACGTCAAGAAAGCAAGTAAAATACACTTTGTCCCAATTTGAGGATTTGCTGTTCTGGTTCTTCAGACAGAAAGAAAGAAAACAGCAGAGGACAGGGAGTCCTATCTCACCTGTGAAATCGGGCTCTGACAAACCTGATGAGAAGACATCGAACTACACAAGACAGGCTAATGCAATCTCCCATGGGCGTCAAGAGACGGACTCAGAGGAATGTTTAAAACAGATGAGAAGCTGGTGAGGAGGTGATGTCCAAGGTCGTGACATCGGTAACCAATCACAGAGCACAGGATGGCTTTCTGGTAGAAGGAGAGGGCGCCCTGCTGGCTTCTGTCCACAGCAAGCAGGAAGGCTCTCACCTGGCAGGACCCTGTGGGCCACTGTATGGAACCACATGCAGCATCACGGTCCTATAACTACATCCACGGGCTCAGAGACCAGAATGTGAGCCTCTCCCTCTGTGATGGGCCTGATGCTCTCTGAAGAGGATGGGGAAGCATAATGGCAAGGGAGAAGGTTCCAGATGACCTGTGGGTAAAACTTACGGCCACGAGTCATGATTTCATAGCCTTAGTTTAACAACCGGGTCAATGGAGAGACAGAGATAAAGAAGGAGATAAACCACAAGTCTAACTGGTATTCAGGTGAATTTGGATCCAAAATGCTGGAAAAAATTATATAATCATTACAACCTAGATTAAGTGGGCTGGTTGGTACGAGACAATTTAGACTCTGCTTGGTAGAAGCCAGGCTATTAGAACGTGGCAGCTCTGCACCAGAGGGAGACCTTGGTGTTGACGTGTGTACAGAGCCCCAGATGGCCTCACCTGCCATGCCTCTCTCACAAGGTGAGCCAGGCTCCGGGCCAGGTACCGCCCAGGGGCTCCTCCATGTCTCTCCTCTGCTTCTCCTCACGCTGTCAGGCTGCTCCTTTTTCTCAGCAACACCCCCACCTGCCCTCCTCTACCTGGCTAAAACCTCCAGGACAACTTCTGGGGCCCAGGTGAGCTACCCCTGTCCCTCGGCGGGCCCCCAGACTGCTGTATGAGGCATTCATCCCTGCCCTCTGACGTGGCGCCCCCTTCTACTTGAGTTCCTTGCATCAGGCTCCATCTCTCTTTTTCTCAGTAACCTCGAGAAAGAACCGATTGATTCTAATACTGCACGAGCCAAGACAAGAAGGGGATGTGGCTGTCTCAGCGAAACATGTCATGACAGTGGAGATCAGTCCATCATCCGAAGGAGCAGGCTGGTCCAGTTAGATTCAGCACTGATCCATTCATTCGAAGCAAAGCCTCCAGTCCTGGATCCCCAAAGCATGAATCACCGGATTATACCAGCGAATATACCCACCCTCCCACCACTTAAAACAATGCGCCTCTTTGCTTTGAAAGGAAACAACACTATTGTGCTTCACAGATTTCAGCCCAACTGGATGAGTTCAACTTTTTCTTTATCCCCAAGTCACTAAACATGTCTATGCTTTGTCTGGAAACGTTCAGCAGACAAGCTACCATTCATTCTGCAAAAGTCTTAGCTCACAGGCTACTCCCTGCACCTTCGCCTCTGAAACCTTCCCTAACTCCTGGGAAGATGTGACTTTTCCTTCCCACGTGCCCCTCAGCACCTAGGAAAACCCGGCAGCATGAATCCTGCTGCGGCGTAACTGTTCTCTGGAGGTCCAGCACCCCCCTCCCCGATCCGCACCCGGAGAGCAGAGTCTGTCCCAGCGAAGCTCACCTGTGCTCCCTCGGCAGCCAGGCCAGCCCCGCACAGGTGGGCTCCCTACTACACCCATGTGGCTAAAGGAGAAAGGACAAACCACCTTCCTCTTTCTGTTACTGACTCCTGGAAGCCTCCCAACAACAACTAAAACTAAAACTCTGGATAGGACGTTTCTTCAAACAACATTAAATTTAACAACTGTAAAAGACATTACATAGGGTGTGGGGAAAGAAAAGCCACAGCACGAGAGACTGCATTCACAACATGTAACCAAAAAAATGACCCACACCCCCGATATATAAAGAATTCCTGAAAACAAATAAGAAAGCAAAACCACTCAACAGAAAAAATGAGAAAATATTTGAACAATATTTTTTTAAAAAAAAGGAACGAGAAATAAATACAAATGGCCAAAAAACATATGAAAAGGGGCTCAATTCCGTTAACCACCGTGAGAATGAAAATAAAGCCACACAGAGAGGCCCGTGCAGGCCCAGCAGGGGCCTGAACATTCACCCTGGGACATGGAGCAACAGAGGCTCCAGGCCATGCACCTCTACTGCTGGTGTAACCTGGTGCAATCACTGTGGAAAATGGTTGGGTATTGCCTCGTAAAGCTGAAGAGGTACCCACGGCCTGCAAGTCCTCTGCAGTTGTGTTCACCCCAGAGAATCTCGTAGACGAGCACACCAGGACATGCACACAGACAGTGCACAGCAGCAGAGCTTGTAACGGCAACACAGCAGAAACAGCCCCACTGTCCACCTACGACTAAATGGATGAGCTGAGCACATGAACACTCCCACAAGGGTTGCACATGTGCTGTGTCCCACTGGGGAGTATGATGCCACAGAGGATGGATGAAGGATGGAGACATGCAGTCTCACCAACATAACGCTCAGTAAAGAACCAAGTTGAGAAAAAAGAATATAATAAATTCCATATATATAAATATATGCCCATATATAGATATACAGATAATATAAAGTTCAAAAACATGCAATGCTAAGTTAGTTTGTGTAGGGATGTATAAATGGATGGTAGACCTACAAAGGAAACCAAAAAGTAATTCTCAGCGAAGTCAGGATAAAGGTCACCTCTGGATAGAGGAAGGGGGTGGGCTCAGGAAGACCCCATGAAAGGGCTCTGAGGACTGGCAATGGTCCATTTCTCGGCAGTGGGACATGAGTGTTCATGTCATAATCATTCATCAAACCACATACTCGTGCATATGCAATATTCTGGAGGTACATTCTATTTCATAACAAGAGAAGTAAAAAAAGAAATGGTTGATTAAATAGGTAAATATGTGACCAAAAAAAAAAAAAAAACCTCTCCTCACAAGGTTTTTGAGGATTACAGGTAACTTAGATCAAATGCCTTGAAAGACATAGCACCCAATGAGTGGCAGCCATTAGTAACGTTAATAACAACAATAGCAAAGGCACTTATACCCTGACGTGTAAAGCTACCCTTACCCTTATTTTCTTTCATCGGTGTGACAAAAATCACGTTGATACTAGAACTGGGTTCTAGCATATCCGCCCTTCATAACCCAAAATGTCCAAGAAGAAGACTGCAGTCGGGGTGTCTCTCTAAAGAGGGACCTGGTCACAGGCCTGGAGGAAATATTAACTATAACACTGGCATCGCCAAACTTAAATCAAGTTACACGATGGAGAGAGACGGTCCTGGATTATGCAAGCACTTCCCTGGGGCCTGGGCTGTAGAACACCGATAAGATTTACAGCCGCGCTTCTGCAGCTGAGAAAACCCGACAGGAAGATGGAATTTTTTTTCATAAATGTCTGAGGTGGCCATCAATTCCCTCAAATGCAAGCTAGCACCAAGTCACCCTGAGAAGCGTGCAGCTGGGCAGGGGGCAGGGCAGGACCCGGGGTTCTCGAGCACTGTTAATTCAGGGCTCCCCTCCCTCAGAGACTTAATTCAGTTATGTCTGAGACTCACGAGGCAGTTTCATCTCATCAGAGCCTGGAAAGGACAGGATGAAGTGTGACAGCTTTTTCTAACTGTCTTACCTGGATTTTATTTCTGGAAAGAAACAATCAGAACAGATGCTTCCCCACCGTTGGGCATGTAGAGCTCTGTGGTCCAGAATATTTCGCACAAACTTTGAGTGGCAGGGGTTTTGGGGGGGACAAAGAGACCTGGGCTCAGGCGGGGATCTAGAGCTTCACAGCTGTGCAACTCCAGGCATGTTTCCTCATTTTAGCACAAGGAGTAGCGGTAACGTAAATAGAGCAGCCTGCGTGGAGACGCTATCAGATTATTATCATTGACAGTTTAGACACAGAAACTCAGGGCAAACTGCCTTATTAAAAAGAAAAAGAAAGAAAGAAAGAGAGAAAGGGAAGGGGAGGGGAGGGGCATTCCTTCTGGCCTGCGTACTTGCATGTGGGATTTGAGGATGTCCATGTTTACATGTGGAGCACAGGGGGAAGGCCAGATCAAGGAGGGGAGCCAGAGTGCACTGGTGACAATGACCGTGAACCCTGAGTCCCTACCGCAGGCCTCACGACCACCTTGGGAAGAAACCTCAATTCCCACGTCCCAGGTGAGGATGCAGAGGCCCTGGGAGGGTAAGCGGCTTGCTGAAGGTCATACAGTCACCGGGAAAGCTGGGTGTGAGCCAAAGTCTGTCTGGGCCCCAAAGCCCACGTGCCACTCCCCTTGGCCGCTGGTGTACTGACTGCAAGGCCCCCCGCCAACAAGCCCCGCGTCAGCAACAATCTCCCCCATGGAAGGATCAGACGGATGATTTCTGCAGTTCTCCCTATTATGGTATATTTTCAGCTTTGCAAATGACTTTGTGTTTCCAATTAACAGGATCAACAAGATAGTACTGTTTTCATAGTAGTATTTCCAGCACATAAAGTTCTGGTACACAAACTACTCACTTTTCTTCCCCTTGTCTCCCTATTCCCCCCTTGGGGACCTGGCTCTGCACAGCCCCCCATCTGGACAGCCCACGGGGTTGCCTGCTACCCACCACCACCTCTAAAACTGCAGGTTAGACAGTTAACAGCACTGCCATACTGAAGTCCATCATGTCTACATTTCCACAGATTTTTAAGGAACACACCAGAAGAAGATTACCCTCATCCCCTTTGACAGGAATCTCCTCTGAGATGTATGTCGAACATAACACAATAATGAAGCGAGGCTCACTATGCCTGACATAAGAAAACAATACGCTTCCAGATATTAAATCTGCTCTTTGCTAAGAGAACAGCTCCTGGTGGGCTGCACTGAGCACCCACCCCATGCAGTGCCCGACTCCCAGCAGGAGGTCAACAGCACTGGGTGAATCTACAGAACCCCATGACCTTGGGACCACGCTTGATTACTGTGCCTTTTCTCACTTTAACCTCACTGCCCCTCGCTACTGAGGGACGAAGTGCCGAGAGCGCAAGGCCACACAGTGAACTGAGAGCAGAGTGAAGGGCAAGTAGGGCCCAGTGATGAAGAGCCGCTGAACCCCGTGCCCTTGTGGCTACAAGCCTTACAAGAAGCCCAGAGGCCCACCTACACCTAGATGACTTCCAGGATCAGCCTAAGTCACTAAAGTTCTATAGAATCTATTCACTTACTCACTTGTTCACGCGACAGGTGTTATATTAAGTGTTGCCTCCCTGCTGAGACTAGAACAAAAGCTAAAAGTGCTCCCACAGGATGCACATTCCAGCATCATAAACAAGGAACTACACAATCTGCCAGATGTCATCAGACAGTGCGGAAAAAATAAAGCATTTGAACCAAGACCAGAAAGAGGAGGGAGACTCACGTGGCTTTCTGGGAGAAGGGCAACAAGAAGAGGGGAGGGCAGGGGTGAGGCCAAGCGAGGACGCACGGCGCGCAGCGGGCTGGGCAGCCACCTGTGGTCTGCAGGGTGTGGGCTCTAACTTGGGGGGTGATCAGAGGCCGCTGCACGGCAGACAGATGTGGGGGTCGATATGCTATTTTTTCCTACTCTTTGATTCTCCGATAACCAGCATTTCCCAAGTTGTTTCACGAAACCTAAGTGCTGAGAGGGAACATTGGGGGGAAGAAAAGGGAGGAAGGGGTTCTGTGGTGAGGTAAGTTTGCGAATCACCGCACACTGCGCCCCTCCACACAATGCCTGTAACATCCCACAGAACCAGTGGTCTAAGGAACACACTCTGGAAAATCCCATCTTATGCCATCCTCCATCCCCCAGGTAGACCATGTCCCCCTGAGCCACATGCCTTACACTTCTGCTGAGTCGCCCACTGTAGCCAACAGAGAGCAGTGGGTACCAGAGACTCACAGAACAAACCATGCAAAACAAAAACCCCGACTGATTGGCCGCTGGCTTCAAAATCTCCCTACTCAGTGGTAAAGGCGCCCATGAGAAACTTCTTTTCCACTCAGAGAAATGTCATCGCATTGGATTTGTGAACTGCCAAGTCCCATTACCCGCACAGGGTCATCCAGCAAAGCTAGTGGCCCTTTGAGAATGTTCTGGATGATGACATGGGCTGGGAGACTGACATGTTTCGCAGATTTACAGAGTGCATCCCCACAGCTGCTCCGAGAGCCCTTTCAGCAGAGCCACATGCAGGCCCCTCACCCTGTAGCAAGAGAAAAACACACTGGGCCAGGTCAACCGCCAAGAGACTGGATCTGTACCTCTGGGCTGGGAAGTGAGCCACTCAAAAAGAAAAACATGCATATTCGTAGGAAAAAGGACGGAGATCGTAAATTATAAGACACACGGTGATGCCGATACGGGAAATTCCTAAAGAGCATCTGCGTCTGGAATCCTGGCTCCCTCACCTCCTCCTCTAGCCTGGGCTCAGAGGTAGATGTGAACGACGCACACGCAGAACCACGTGGGGGGACGGGTAAACTAAGCCCCAACCTGACATACACATACACACATCCATACATACAAAGAGCCAAAAGATGCACAGTCACAGGGGACCGACAAGGAGAAAAGGGACACAGGGGCAGAAGCAAAGGAAAGGACCACACCAGAAAGGAAAGGACCTGCATCCCAAGGAGGGCCGGGGGCAAGTGGACGTCCCCGGACTCGCGTTCCTCGGGCTCAGCCCTTAAACAGGTTTGTGCCAAAGCTTTCAAAGCAATGCTGTCCATGTGAATGAGAGGAGCACCCCGTCTCCTTGTCCCACTGGTGACCCTGTGGTCTACAACCCAAGCCTTCAGTCAAAGCTGCCCTGCACCATCTATGCAGAAGAGAAGAGTTTTGTAATTTGTTTTTTTTTGTTTGTTTATTTGTTTGTTTTTGTTTTTGGCCCTGTCTCTTCAGGATTATAAGCCTGAGAGCACAAGGTTGGAACTTCATTCCTGGGTTGGCCACAACAGGGACAAATCCAAGCTTGAGGCCAAGGATCCAGAGAGAAAAAAGCCAGGTCTTCATATATTTCACCAAGCACAAAGTCACCTCTGTTGTAAAATAAGGCCTGAGACAAATTAAACAATTTAAAAGAATAAATGTTTTAAAACCATGGAGTACCACAAGTTCCAAAATGCCTTATGTTGAGGCAATTATCTCATCACAATAAATAACAGTAAATCAATCCATACTAATTGCTTCTCGTGCAAGAGCTTAGATGACTCTTCAAATGTTCTCCAATTATTGATTTTTTTTGTAATCGCTTATGCTGTCAAAATGCAATATTTCCAGAGAATATACTGTACACTATTAGACAGACAGGATTTTAATTTAACATAAGACAATCCAATTTCCTTTTTTTTATCCCCGAAAGTGCTTAAAAAATCTAAAATACAAGGAAGCTGAAGATTGTGTAACAGGTTTTTAGCAGAGACATTCCAGTTCAAAACAACTTAATAAATGGCCCTTCTGACCACCCACCCCCCGCCATGGCCCTTCTTCCTCCTCATAGGCATACACATGCTTAAAGGAAAAAAGGGAAACATGTAATCTCAGATTCTCCACTTTCATGGAAATTAAGAGCTGAAAAGCAAAATAAACACCACCAACAGCAACCCTACAATGGACTTCTCACTCTCTTTGCCCCATGGTTCAGTAATTTCCACTCATCTTGGGAAACGCTATAGCTACTAAGTTTACACTCACTCAGCATTCTGCTTAAAGATTTTGCTTGAGTCTTGATAGCTAAACATCTAACTGCAGGCTTATATAATCAAAGCAGTGAGGGGAAAAAAGGGACGAGGGAGCCAGAACGTCCCTCTGCTGGGCTTGAGAGTAGGAAAGTGGAGGGTAACGCATGGAGGGTAGGTTTGTCTACAAAGAGACAAGGCTCAAAATCCCAGCTCCTCCGCTTACAAATTGTGTTACTCTCGAGTATGTTACTTAACTGGACTCTGGGCCTGTTTCCTCATCTGTAAAATGGGAAGATCAATACCTACATCATAGTAGTTTTGAGGGCAAAATAAGGTAACATACATGAAACACCTGTTGAAATGCCCAGCAGATGGCTATTATAAAAGGGATCGGTCCACCTGTCTTTTTTACTCTGACACAAGATACTTAAACATTCCAACACTGTGGCGGAAGTTTCTGATGGGAAGATGGAACCATCTCCTGGGTAACAGAAGAAGTTATAGTAGAAATAAAGCCAAAATGCTTGCTATAAGCAATGCCGGGTGACTCAGCGTTCTGGGGGATACTGAGGATCTCAGACTGAGGATTAACTTGAACTGTTTATAAATGTGTGGTTCCAAACATTCTGCTTCTTTGAGATCATTTCTGTACTTTCACTTCCTTGTTTATTAAGTTTAGAGTGGAAACTAGGAGTAAATTAGTTCACTTCCTGGCTGAACTCATCCAAACACCACCTCTGTTCAATTTAGTATCTAAGCGCCTTACACAGCCTATGAGCTCAGCTGCCTGGTATCTTCTATATATATAACTTGATTCTGCTTCACATGGACACATTATGAACGCCTTTGGGACCCATTTCATTGTCAAAAATACAACAAGGGATTACACTAATTCCCTTTGATTTGTGGATATCAGTCGATCAGAAATTTTTGGTTGCTACAGGTTTCAAAAGCTATAGATTTTGCATAATAAGATAATACTATATTAACTCAATTAAAACATAGCTTTTAAAACATGATAGGGGGCTTCCGGGAAAATGGCGGAAGAGTAAGTGCGGAGATCACCTTCCTCCCCACAGATACACCAGAAATACATCTACACGTGGAACAACTCCTACAGAACACCTACTGAACGCTGGCAGAAGACCTCAGACCTCCCAAAAGGCAAGAAACTCCCCACGTACCTGCGTAGGGCAAAAGAAAAAAGAATAAACAGAGACAAAAGGATAGGGACGGTACCTGCACCTCTGCGAGGGAGCCGTGAAGGAGGAAACGTTTTCACACACTAGAAGCCCCTTCGCGGGCGGAGACTACGGGTGGCGGAGGGGGTAAGCTTTGGAGCCGCGGAGGAGAGCACAGCAACAGGGGTGCGGAGGGCAAAGCGGGGAGATTCCCGCACAGAGGATCGGTGTTGACCAGCACTCACCAGCCCGAAAGGCTTCTCTGCTCCCCCGCCGGGGAGGGCGCGGCTGGGAGCTGAGGCTCGGGCTTCGGTCAGAGCAAAGGGAGAGGACTGGGGTTGGCAGCGTGAACACAGCCTGCAGGGGGCTAGTGCGCCACGGCTAGCCGGGAGTCCGGGAAAAGCCTGGAGCTGCCGAAGAGGCAAGAGACTTGTTCTTCCCTCTTTGTTTCCTGGTGCGCGAGGAGAGGGGATTAGGAGCGCTGCTTAAAGGAGCTCCAGAGACGGGCGCGAGCCGCGGCTATCAGCGCGGACCGCAGAGACGGGTATAAGACGCTAAGGCCGCTGCCGCCGCCACCAAGAAGCCTGTGTGCGAGCACAGGTCACTCTCCACAGCTCCCCCCCCCGGGAGCCTGTGCAGCCCGCCACTGCCAGGGTCCTGGGATCCAGGTACAACTTACCCGGGAGAACGCACGGCACGCCTCAGGCTCGTGCAACTTCATGCCAGCCTCTGCCGCCGCAGGCCCACCCCGCACTCCGTGCCCCTCCCTCCCCCCGGCCTGAGTGAGCCAGAGCTCCAGAATCAGCAGCTCCTTTAACACCGCCCCCCCCCCCCGCCCCGGTCTGAGCGAAGAACAGCCAGCCTCCGGTGACCTACACGCAGAGGCGGGGCCAAGTCCAAAGCTGAGCCCCTGGGAGCTGTGAGAACAAATAAGAGAAAGGGAAATCTCTCCCAGCAGCCTCAGAAGCAGCGGATTAAAGCTCCACAATCAACTTGATGTACCTGCATCTGTGCAATACATGAATAGACAACGAATCATCCCAAATGGAGGAGGTGGACTTTGAGAGCGAGATTTATGATTTTTTCCCCTTTTCCTCTTTTTGTGAGTGTGTATGTGTATGCTTCTGTGTGAGATTATGTCTGTAGAGCTTTGCTTCCACCATTTGTTGTAGGGTTCTATCCTTCTGTTATTTTTTTTCTTAATAATTATTTTTTATTTTATTTTATTTTACTTTATCTTCTTTCTTTCTTTTTTTCCTTCCTTCCCTTCCTCCTTCCTCCCTCCCTCGCTCCTTTCTTTCTTTCCTTCTTTCTACATCTACTAATTCTTTCTTTCTACTTTTTCTCCCTTTTATTCTGAGCCGTGTGGATGAAAGGCTCTTGGTGCTGCAGCCAGGAGTCAGTGCTGTGCCTCTGAGGTGGGAGAGCCAACTTCAGGACACTGGTCAACAAGAGACCTCCCAGCTCCACATAATATCAAACGGCGAAAATCTCCCAGAGATCTCCATCTCAACACCAGCACCCAGCTTCACCCAACGACCAGCAAGCTACAGTGCTGGACATCCTATGCCAAACAACTAGCAAAACAGGAACACAACCCCACCCATTAGCAGAGAGGCTGCCTAAAATCATAGTAAGTCCACAGACACCCCAAAACACACCACCAGACGTGGAACTGCCCACCAGAAAGACAAGATCCAGCCTCATCCACCAGAACACAGGCACTAGTCCCCTACACCAGGAAGCCTACACAACCCACTGAACAACCTTAGCCACTGGGGACAGACACCAAATACAACGGGAACTACGAACCTACAGCCTGCAAAAAGGAGACCACAAACACAGTAAGATAAGCAAAATGAGAAGACAGAAAAACACACAGCAGATGAAGGAGCAAGATAACCCACCAGACCTAACAAATGAAGAGGAAATAGGCAGTCTACCTGAAAAAGAATTCAGAATAATGATAGTAAAGATGATCCAAAATCTTGGAAATAGAATAGACAAAATGCAAGAAACGTTTAACAAGGACCTAGAAGAACTAAAGATGAAACAAACAACGATGAACAACACAATAAATGAAATTAAAAATACTCTAGATGGGAGCAATAGCAGAATAACTGAGGAAGAAGAACGGATAAGTGACCTGGAAGATAAAATAGTGGAAATAACTACAGCAGAGCAGAATAAAGAAGAAAGAATGAAAAGAACTGAGGACAGTCTCAGAGACCTCTGGGACAACATCAAACGCACCAACATTCAAATTATAGGGGTTCCAGAAGAAGAAGAGAATAAGAAAGGGACTGAGAAAATATTTGAAGAGATTATAGTTGAAAACTTCCCTAATATGGGAAAGGAAATAGTTAATCAAGTCCAGGAAGCACAGAGAGTCCCATACAGGATAAATCCAAGGAGAAATATGCCAAGACACATATTAATCAAACTGTCAAAAATTAAATACAAAGAAACCATATTAAAAGCAGCAAGGGAAAAACAACAAATAACACACAAGGGAATCCCCATAAGGTTAACAGCTGATCTTTCAGCAGAAATGCTGCAAGCCAGAAGGGACTGGCAGGACATATTGAAAGTGATGAAGGAGAAAAACCTGCGACCAAGATGACTTTACCCAGCAAGGATCTCATTCAGATTTGATGGAGAAATTAAAACCTTTACAGACAAGCAAAAGCTGAGAGAGTTCAGCACCACCAAACCAGCTTTACAACAACTGCTAAAGGAACTTCTCTAGGCAAGAAACATAAGAGAAGGAAAAGACCTACAATAACGAACCCAAAACAATTAACACAATGGGAATAGGAACATACATATCGATAATTACCTTAAATGTAAATGGACTAAATGCTCCCACCAAAAGACACAGATTGGCTGAATGGATACAAAAACAAGACCCATATATTTGCTGTGTACAAGAGACCGACTTCAGACCTACAGACACATACAAACTGAAAGTAAGGGGATGGAAAAAGATATTTCATGCAAATGGAAACCAAAAGAAAGGTGGAGTAGCAATTCTCATATCAGACAAAATAGACTTTAAAATAAAGACTATTAGAAGAGACAAAGAAGGACACTACATAACGATCAAGGGATCGGTCCAGGAAGAAGATATAACAATTGTAAATATTTATGCACCCAACATAGGAGCACTTCAATACATAAGGCAAATACTAACAGCCACAAAAGGGGAAATCAACAGTGACACATTCATAGTAGGGGGCTTTAACACCCCACTTTGACCAATGGACAGATCATCCAAAATGAAAATAAATAAGGAAACACAAGCTTTAAATGATACGTTAAACAAGATGGACTTAATTGATATTTATAGGACATTCCATCCAAAAACAACAGAATACACATTTTTCTCAAGTGCTCATGGAACATTCTCCAGGATAGATCATATCTTGGGTCATAAGTCAAGCCTTGGTAAATTTAAGAAAATTGAAATTGTTTCAAGTATCTTTTCCGACCACAACGCTATGAGACTAGATATCAATTACAGGAAAAAATCTGTAAAAAATACAAACACATGGAGGCTAAACAATACACTACTTAATAACGAAGTGATCACTGAAGAAATCAAAGAGGAAATTAAAAAATACCTAGAAAAAATGACAATGGAGACATGACGATCCAAAATCTATGGGATGCAGCAAAAGCAGTTCTAAGAGAGAAGTTTATAGCAATACAATCCTACCTTAAGAAACAGGAAACATCTCGAACAACCTAACCTTGCACCTAAAGCAATTAGAGAAAGAAGAACAAAACCCAAAGTCAACAGAAAGAAAGAAATCATAAAAATCAGATCAGAAATAAATGAAAAAGAAATGAAGGAAACAATAGTAAAGATCAATAAAACTAAAAGCTGGTTCTTTGAGAAGATAAACAAAATTCATAAACCATTAGCCAGACTCATCAAGAAAAAAAAGGGAGAAGACTCAAATCAATAGAATTAGAAATGAAAAAGGAGAAGTAAAAACTGACACTGCAGAAATACAGTGTCATGAGAGATTACTACAAGCAAATCTATGCCAATAAAATGGACAACCTGGAAGAAATGCACAAATACTTAGAAATGCACAACCTGCCAAGACTGAATCAGGAAGAAACAGAAAATATGAACAGACCAATCACAAGCATTGAAATTGAAACTGTGATTAAAAATCTTCCAACAAACAAAAGCCCAGGACCAGATGGCTTCACAGGCGAATTCTATCAAACATTTAGAGAAGAGCTAACACCTATCCTTCTCAAACTCTTCCAAAATATAGCAGAGGGAGGAACACTCCCAAACTCATTCTACGAGGCCACCATCACCTTGATACCAAAACCAGACAAGGATGTCACAAGGAAAGAAAACTACAGGAAAATATCACTGATGAACACAAATGCAAAAATCCTCAACAAAATACTAGCAAACAGAATACAACAGCCCATTAATAGGATCATACACCACGATCAAGTGGGGTTTATTCCAGGAATGCAAGGATTCTTCAATATACGCAAAACAATCAATGTGATAAACCATATTAACAAACTGAAGGAGAAAAACCATATGATCATCTCAATAGATGCAGAGAAAGCTTTTGACAAAATTCAACACCCATTTATGATAAAAACCCTGCAGAAAGTAGGCACAGAGGGAACTTTCCTCAACATAATAAAGGCCATATATGACAAACCCACAGCCAACATCGTCCTCAATGGTGAAAAACTGAAAGCATTTCCACTAAGATCAGGAACAAGACAAGGTTGCTCACTCTCACCACTCTTATTCAACATAGTTTTGGAAGTTTTAGCCACAACAATCAGAGAAGAAAAGGAAATAAAAGGAATCCAAATAGGAAAAGAAGAAGTAAAGCTGTCACTGTTTGCAGATGACATGATACTATACATAGAGAATCCTAAAGATGCTACCAGAAAACTACTAGAGCTAATCAATGAATTTGGTAAAGTAGCAGGATACAAAATTAATGCACAGAAATCTCTGGCATTCCTATACACTAATGATGAAAAATCTGAAAGTGAAATCAAGAAAACACTCCCATTTACCATTGAAACAAAAAGAATAAAATATCTAGGAATAAACCTACCTAAGGAGACAAAGGTCCTGTATGCAGAAAATTATAAGACACTGATGAAAGAAATTAAAGATGATACAAATAGATGGAAAGATATACCATGTTCTTGGATTGGAAAATGACTCTACTACCCAAAGCAATCCACAGATTCAATGCAATCCCTATCAAACTACCACTGGTATTTTTCACAGAAATAGAACAAAAAATCTCACAATTTGTATGGAAACACAAAAGACCCCGAACAGCCAAAGCAATCTTGAGAACGACAAACGGAGCTGGAGGAATCAGGCTCCCTGACTTCAGACTATACTACAAAGCTACAGTAATGAAGACAGTATGGTACTGGCACAAAAACAGAAAGATAGCTCAATGGAACAGGATAGAAAGCCCAGAGATAAACCCACGCACATATGGTCACCTTATCTTTGATAAAGGAGGCAGGAATGTACAGTGGAGAAAGGACAGCCTCTTCAATAAGTGGTGCTGGGAAAACTGGACAGCTACATGTAAAAGTATGAGATTAGATCACTCCCTAACACCATATACAAAAATAAGTTCAAAATGGATTAAAGACCTAAATGTAAGGCCAGAAACTATCAAACTCTTAGAGGAAGACATAGGCAGAACACTCTATGACATAAATCACAGCAAGATCCTTTCTGACCCACCTCCCAGAGAATAGGAAATAAAAACAAAAATAAACAAATGGGACCTAATGAAACTTCAAAGCTTTTGCACAGCATAGGAAACCATAAACAAGAACAAAAGACAACTCTCAGAATGGGAGAAAATATCTGCAAATGAAGCAACTGACAAAGGATTAATCTCCAAAATGTATAAGCAGCTCATGCAGCTCAATAACAAAAAAACTAACAACCCAATCCAAAAATGGGCAGAAGACCTAAATAGACATTTTTCCAAAGAAGATATACAGACTGCCAACAAACACATGAAAGAATGCTCAACTTCATTAATCATTAGAGAAATGCAAATCAAAACTACAATGAGATATCATCTCACACCAGTCAGAATGGCCATCATCAAAAAATCTACAAACAATAAATGCTGGAGAGGGTGTGGAGAAAAGGGAACCCTCTTGCACTGTTGGTGGGAATGTAAATTGATTCAGCCACTGTGGAGAACAGTATGGAGGTTCCTTAAAAAAACAACAAATAGAACTACCGTATGACCCAGCAATCCCACTACTGGGCATATACCCTGAGAAAACCATAATTCAAAAAGAGTCATGTACCAAAATGTTCACTGCAGCTCTATTTACAATAGCCTGGAGATGGAAACAACCTAAGTGTCCATCATCGGATGAATGGATAAAGAAGATGTGCACATATATACAATGGAATATTACTCAGCCATAAAAGGAAACGAAATTGAGCTATTTGTAGTGAGGTGGATAGACCTAGAGTCTGTCATACAGAGTGAAATAAGTCAGAAAGAGAAAGACAAATACCATATGCTAACACATATATATGGAATTTAAGAAAAAAAACATGTCATGAAGAACCTAGGGGTAAGACAGGAATAAAGACACAGACCTACTAGAGAATGGACTTGAGGATATGGGGAGGGGGAAGGGTAAGCTGTGACAAAGTGAGAGAGAGGCATGGACATATATACACTACCAAACGTAAGGTAGATAGCTAGTGGGAAGCAGCCGCATAGCACAGGGAGATCAGCTCGGTGCTTTGTGACTGCCTGGAGGGGTGGGATAGGGAGGGTGGTAGGGAGGGAGACATAAGAGGGAAGAGGTATGGGAACATATGTATATGTATAACTGATTCACTTTGTTATAAAGCAGAAACTAATACACCACTGTAAAGCAATTATACTCCAATAAAAAAATAAAAAAAATAAAATATGATAGTGTTGTAATAATTAGTTAGCTGGTCTTCTGGGTTCCTACAGAGCTTAGTACCTAACTTTCTTGCAGCAGTTAACATACTTGCTGTTGCTTTTTATGCACAGGTGGCTCTCCCCAGATCCGTGAGCCGGGCAGACAGAGACCTGGCTTCATCCCAACATCCTCTGCCCTGGCACACAGTGGGTGCACAGAAAACACAGCAAGGACTCCAGGGCTGGAGCAGGTCGGGGAAGAGAAAGTCCACCACCATCCTCATCAAAGGTACGAAGCCTTCACCAAGTACACTGTAGGCTCTCCTGAGGTCGGGCTGGGCAGAGAGGGGAGAAAGCTCTGCAACGAGCAGAAAGCCAGAGAGAAACAGGACTGCCTCAACAACCACATACCAACCAAGGGCCAAGTTCGCAATTACAGCTTTGAAAGGACAGCAGTCAGGCCTGCTATTCTCTGTACAGTCCCCACTCTAATGGCCTGATACAAAGAGGCATTTACTTTCCCATGGACAACAGCCTCTACTGTTCTTTCACACGTAGTATCTAGCATCCAGGTAAACATTATGATATATGCAAAGAAGAAAACGTGACCCAATTCAAGAAAAAAAGTCAATAGAAACTGATTGACAGATCACTCAGATATTGAAATTATTAGACAGAAACATTTAAATAATGATAAATAAGTTAAAGGCTCTAATGGAAAACGTGTGAAAAACTGATAATTTTTGGCAGAGAAAAAAATTATAAAAAATAACTAAGTGTCAATTCTATAAATCAAAAAAACTCAGAAATGAATAAGTCATTTGAGTATCTAAATAGCAGAACTGACATGAGAGAAAGGATAAGTAAACTTGAAGATCAATACAAATCATATAAACTGAAACACAAAGAGAAAGAATTAGAGACAGAAAAAGAGACAGATCATCTGAATGCTGTGAGATATCAAAAAGTTTAATATATGAGGTATTATAGTCCTAGAGGAAAAAACGGAAGCAAATGAAGCATAAGTAATACGTAAAGGCATAATGGCTGAGAATGGTCCAAACCCCCTGAAAGATATCAACCCACAGATCCAAAATCTCAGCAAGGTAAACACTAGGAAACCACACCTAAACATAATGATGTTAATATGATGAACAAACCAAGAAAAAGAGAAAAATCTAAACCAGAGGGGAAAAAGAACCATTACATATAGGGGGAAATGATAAGGGTTAGAAATAATGAAAGACAAAACATAATGGGACAACATCTTTAGAGTGGTGTCCTCCTAGAAATGTATAGTCATCAAAATGTTCTTCAAAAATGAAGACAAAGAATTTCCGAATAGACAAAAGCTGAGATAATTCAACTCCAGCAAAACAGATATATATAACAAATGCCAATAGAAGTTCTCCAAACTAAAGGAAAATTTATCAGATGGAAGCTAGGCCTGCAGGAAAAAAATAAAGAACACCAGAAAGACTAAATATGTAAGTAAACACAAAAGACATTTTTAAGATTATATTTTCTTACATATATTTTAAATACTGACTAAACCAAAAAATAACACTATATTGAGGAGTTTAGAACACAAAGAGAAGTGATATGCATGACAACAAGAACCCAAAGGGTAGGAGGGGTGTAACGTGAACTATAATGATTCATGGTTCTTCCATTGTTCATAAAACAGTATATTTGCAGCTAGCTAGAATGTGTTAAAATACAGATGCATAGTGTGATGTCCACAGCAATAACTAAAAAGAAAAAAGAACAACAACAACAACAAACAAAGAAAGTATAGTTAAAAAGCAAACAGAAAAAAAAAGCAAACAGGGACTTCCCTGGTGGCACAGTGGTAAAGAATCCACCTGCCAATGCAAGGGACACGGGTTTGAGCTCTGGTCCGGGAAGATCCCACATGCCATGGAGCAACTAAGCCCATGCGCCACAACTACTGAGCCCGTGTGCCACAACTACTGAAGCCCACACACCTAGAGCCCATGCTCCGCAACAAGAGAAGGTAAGAGCATCCACTGCAATGAAAAGCACATGCACCACAACGAAGAGTAGCCCCCACTCGCTGCAACTAGAGAAAGCCCGTGTGCAGCAACGAAGACCCAATGCAGCCAAAAATAAATAAATAAAATAAATAAATTTATTTAAAAATAAAAAAGCAAACAAATCCTAATTGAGGGCTATACAATAAAATACCTCATCAGTACTCCTCAAAACTGCCAAGGTCATCAAAAACAGAGAAAGTCTGAGAAACTGTCAGATCCAAAAGCAGCCTAAGAAGACATCATGACTAAATGTAATATGGGACCCTAATGGGATCCTAGAACAGGAAAAGGACATTAGGTAAAATCTAAGGAAATCTTAATAAAATATGGACTTTAGTTAATGATGTATTAATATTGGTTCATTAGTTGTAGCAAAGGTACTATTGTAAATGTTAGATGCTAACAACAGGAGAAACTGGGTATGTGGAACACAGAAACTCTCCATATTACCATAACAATTTTTCTGTAATTCTACAACTGTTCTAAAATTTAAAATTTACCTGAAAAAGAAAAGCTCTACTCTCAGGGGACAAAGTCAAATGGAATACTAAAAACTACCTGATTCACCCAAAAGAAGCCAGAAGAGGAGGAGACAGGATCAAAGAACTGACATGACAGAGAAAATAAACACCAAGACCATACTTTTCAAGTGAGACATGTCAAAAATTACATTAAATGTAAATGGACTAAACACTCCAATTAAAGAGCAGTGATTGTCAGACTGGTTGTGTGCGGGCACGTGGACACACACACACACACACACACACACACACACATACAGGCAACAACAAGATCCAGCTATATGCTATTTACAAGAACACACTTTATATAAAAACTCAGATAGGACCTTTCCTTCACACAGTTCAAAACCCAGTGCAGTGGCTGGCAGACTATGATTTGTAGAGCCTCTGCCTCAGAGCCACATGGGAATGTGGTATAGTCAAGGATGCTGGTCTGGCCTCCAGGTTTACGGAAAGAGAAGAATTAATCTGATGGGAAGGGTGGCGGGAGGCCAGAGCTGCTCCCATTAAAAAGAAAGCCCCCCAGCTCTTGTTACCAAGAGAGCAAGCCTGAGGCCCTCACAGCACCTCCTCGCTGGAGCTGGCCTGCACAGGGCTGATGGTCCAGGTCTGTCCAAAGCAATGGGGGCACATTCCTTCTAATCTGCTCCCTCAAATCAACCTCTCCTTCTTAATGTAGCCCTTGAAATAATGGTATCATTGTTCCCAAGTTTCAAATAAGGAGACAGTGGCCCAAAAAGGCGAAGGATCAAAATCCCCAAAGATCAGCTAGTTAGTAAGTAGTGGCATTAAGATTTTGATCCTTATCTGCCTAACTCCAAAGCCATAAGCAACAACAAAAGTAAAACAACACCAACATCTAAAAATATATATAAGGAAAACACAACACCTGGGAAATATTTAGAATGAGTGATTTACAAACATAAATTGAAAGCATGATTAGACTGGTTTATAATCCTTGCTTTGGTTCTTTTAGGAATTGGAGTCATTTTTAAGAGACAGGGGAGGGAAAAGAGAGCCAACATTTTTTGATCATCTACCATGTACCAGATCCACTTCTCATAAAAGTGATATTGCCTTTAATATCTTCAATACCAGGAGACAGATATTGCCATCAACATTTTACAAACAATAAAATTGTATAAAGAAGTTAAATAACACAGCCTGTAAGTGGCACAGTCTGTCTAGTTCTAAACCTGAGTCTGTCTTGTTCTAAAAGCCTGTGTTTTTCTGCAAGATCTCATTGCTCTCAGAAATTTTCAAGTGCCAAACAGAATCTCAATGAACTTCCAAATGGCACAGCTACCGTGGTACAAAAGGCATGGTCACTTTGGAAGAGAGTTTGGGGGTTTCTTACAAAACTAAACATACTCTTACCATACAATCTCGCCATCTCACTCCTTGGTATTTACCCAGAGGAGCTGAGAACGTATGACCACACAGAAACCTGCAAATGGATGTTTACAGCAGCCTTATTCATAATTGCCAAAACTTAGAAGCAACTAAGATGTCCTTTAGTAGATAAATGCATAAACTGTGGTCCATCCAGACAATGGAATATTATTCAGTGTTAAAAAGAAATGAGCTAGCAAGCCATGAAAAGACAAGGAGAAACCTTAGGTGCAATTACTAAGTGAAAGAAGCCAATCTAAAAGGGCTACATACTGTACAATTCCTACTGTATGACATTCTGGGAAAGGCAAAACTATGGAGACAGCAGAAAGATCAGAAGTTGCCAGGAGGCAGAGGGAAGAGAGGGATTAATAGGCAGAGCAAAGAGGATCTTGGGGGCAGTATAACTATTCTGTATGATACTGTAATTGTGGATATATGTCATTATACATTTGTCCAAACCCGTAGAATGTACAACACCAAGAGTGAACCCAAATACTAACTATGGGCTTCAGGTGATTATGATATATCAACATAGGTTCATCAATTGTAACAAATGTACCACACTGGTAGGGATGTTGAAAATGGGGGAGGCTGTATGTGGAGGGGGAGTGGAGCCAGGTGGTATATAGGAAGTCTCTATATTTTCCTCCCAATTTTGCTATGAACCTAAAAGTAGTTTGGGGGGGTTTTTTTGTTGGTTTTTTTTTCGGCTGTGCCGCATGGCTTGTGGGATCTTAGCTCCCCAACCAGTGATTGAACCCGGACCTCTGACAGTGAAAGCGCCAAGTCCTAACCACTGGACCACCATGGAATTCCCCTAAAACTACTTTTAAAAATAGTTTCTAAATTTAAAAAAATAGATAAGACTGGTAAAATCCAAATAAGGTCTACAGTTTAGTTAATAGTAGTGTCACAAAGTCCATTTCCTACTTTTGACAATATACTATAGCTAAAGATGTTATCACCAAGGGAAGGTGGGTGCTAGGTACACAGGAACTCCGAGACTTTTAGTGAGTCTAAAATTATTTCAAAATGTTTTTAAATTAAATAAAGCCACTTTTTATTATTGATGTACAAGGAGACTGGCACAGAATCCACCAGCCCTATGATTGAGAACATTTCTATCAGCAGAGTTATGGGTTCATATGAGCCTAATGGAGAAAACTCCACAAGTGAGTCTGCCTGGTGATCACATTGCTTACAGAATGGCATGCGGCTTGTTTATGTGCAAAAAGCAGAGGGCTGAACAGCTGGCCCAAGGGAACAAGACTGCTCCTGTTTAGAGACTCCTGGCTCAGCACTGGCTCCTCTCGTCCGAGCATCTTCTCTGGCACATCTTTAAGGTTGATTGTGTCAACCCCACCCTAGGGAATGCATGTTATTTAAGAAGCACATATAACACCTTCACTGTTTGTGAACCCTCAGTGGTTTGGTGGGCTTTGCCCAGAGTTTCATAGTCTTTGGATTTTAGGGTGACATGGAAATGCTTTTGGTATGATGTCCACTGTAGGGTTCTTTATAACAGCAAAAACTGGAAACGACCAAACTGCCCAATTATGAGGGGAATGTTAAACTATGATACTCATCCTTATGCAGCCATTAAAAGTAGTTAATAAATGTATTTTCATAAAATGAAAAAAGGCCTATGAAATGAGGATAAAGAAAAAAGGCAATATTTATAATGCCTAAAGTATGTAGGTGCCCCCGTCTGGCCTTTCACTGTGAGGTTATTCTAACTCAGAAGTGAAGTATTCTCAGCAAACCATCTGGCCACTCATCTAAGCCACATTCTCCAGTAGAGCTTCATCACTGATAAAGCTGACATTTTAATCTCCATCAAAAAAAAATGCTCATTTACAGTGTGACCTCAACCATGTCTAAAAATATATCCAAAAATTCCCCCAAGGAAGAGAACCAAAGAGCATTTCTAAATCTTATTTAGTGAATACATTTTAATTTTATTCTTAAAATAAACACATGAATGACACCATGTAATTTTAAAAGGCAATACAGGAGTTTGCCTTTATTACAGTGTTTCCTGACACAAATTATATATTGAAAATTACACATCCAGATCTGGAAAGGCAAACTGGTTTCCTCTAGGAAGCCAACTGCAATGGATTAGCAGTATTTGCCCAAGATGTTGAAGTCTCGTCTCGGATCAGTAAAATAGTGACGCTTGATTTCTTCATAATGTTTGCTGTGGGTAGGAAAAGGGAAGGCAGGAGATGCATACTGCATATTTTCTGATATGGATGAAAATTTCTACCACACAGAGAGGTGTGAAAGGAAGAAAAAAGAGTGAGGGAATGCAGTGGGCAGAAAAACGCCCTCCCCAAAGATGACCATGTCCTAATCCCTGGAACCTTATGTGGCAAAAAGGAATTAAGACTACAGCTAGAATTAAGGTTATTGATCCTCTGACTTTAAGATAAGGACATTGTCCTGGGTTATCCAAGTGGGTGTGCTGTAATCACAGGGTCCGTTCAAACTGGAAGAGGAAAGCAGAAGAGGAGAGTCAGAGGAGGAGAGAAATGAGGGATGCTCACCTGGCTTTGAAGACAAGACGAAGGGGCCACGAGCCGAGGAGTGCGGACGGCCTGTAGGAGCCAGAGAAGAGCAAGGAAATGGATTTTCTCTTAGAGCCTCTCCAGAAAGAACACGTCACCTGCGTGTTAGCTCAGTGCGACCTGTGCTGGAATTCTGAACCACAGAACTATAAGACAATAAACTTGTGCTGTTTAAGTTACAAAGCTGGAGTAATTTATCAGAACAGTAATGGAAAACTACTACAGGGGTGGACAGAGAGGAAAGGGAAAGGGCAATTACAGTTAAGATGAGGGTGGCTGGCAGGAATCAATTTCATTTTGCCTCATCAGCCCCAGTTAACCGAGAAGCACGACTTACACGCATGTGTACAAGAAGAGCATCCCGATCTGGAGGAAGGGAGAAGCCCAGGGCTGAATTAGTGGTTCTCATTCAGGCTGAATCTCATCCGCAGCTAGGGCACCGCTCAGCAGGGGGACCCCTACATCCACGGAGAGGCCGTGGGAAACCGGCCATGACCCAGGGCCCAGCTTAGTCGGGCTCCCGAGGCCCCAGAGTACAATCATGTGATGGCAGGAAAAAGCTGAGAACCACACGTGAGAGGGACACCTTCAATCAAATCACCCCCAAATGCACTTCTGCACACAAACCAAAGATTCCACAAATCTGAGGAACAAGTCAATGAGGACTTCAGGGCAGAGAGACTGTCTGCTGTGTCTGGTTAGGAAGGGAAGATGCTCCACACGGAAACTGAGGAATGAATGAGAAGTCTAGCTCCGATTCTGAAACAGCGAGGACAGAAATCAACCTCCCTGGGTCTACATTTCTCATCTATAAAGTGAGAGTTGCCCTAACTCTGCATCCTCTAGTCCTACAATTGCACTAGTCTAAGAAAATCCAGAGTCCCCCAGAGAAACACATCTATGAGAGGTGGGATGCGACATTAAGCTCTTAATTTTAATTATGTGCAAAGTATGCAAACATGGAACATCCCAGTTGAGACACTTAGCACTCCTGCTGGGTGACGCGTGGGTCTCACCTGAGAAACTCGTGTTCAGTGCAGACCTGAAAGCAGCTACAGAAGCGACAGGCACAGCAGCCTCAGGTTCCCCAACTGCCCCCTTTCTGCCGTCAGTGAGGGACTGAGAAGATCTGGTAAGAGACGCTCAGACCTAGGGCTCGGAGGCAAAGCCCCAGCTCTCATTCCCTCACCTCCTGGATAGTCAAAGCACATGAGCCCTCATCCCCCCCGAGCCACCTGGTTTCTCAACTACAAGAGGAGAGATCATGAGGCTTCAAGTCACTTCATCCCAAGGCTGTTCTGAGCATCAGATGAGCTTGTCATCAGGGAGGGTCCTCGTACCTCAGAAGGGGTGACAGACGGCATAGGCTGGCCACTATTATAACGGCGACTGAAGCCCGTGGATATGGGCATCGAGGAAAGATTCGTGGGGGTCACTTAACTTATGTGAGATGCAGGTTGTTCAGCTGTCCAATCCGGGCAATGATATCTACTGTGTGGAGATCAGAGTTGAGGGGGTGAAGCTCCTGGCACAGTGCAGGGACACAGCAGATGCTCAATAAATATAAACACACCTCTGAGTGTGGTGGCCCAGGGTCCTTCCACGTTCTGCCTCCCGCCCTCTGGGACTTAGCAGTGGACACGATTCCAACAAACATCTCAGAGCATCGTGTTCCCACCTTCACATGCACGGGCCAGCAGCAAGAGCATCGATTTTAAGGGTCAAGCTGCTGAGGGCTGAGCAGAATTTATTATTAAACAAATTCACTGGACCAGAGTTCTTGCCGTCAGTAACTGCACCATAAGCAGTGGCCAAGGGCATATTACCATCTACATGAAAGAGACATCAACTGGACGTATTAAAAGAATAAGGAAAGCCACGGTCTCCCGAGCCCCTGTTACACGCTAGCACCGTGGCGGGCACATGAGCGCCATTTCCAGCTCTTACAAGCGCCTGCCAACCGGGCATCATCACACCTGCTGTATCAGGGGTTCACCTGAGACAATCCAGGATCTGACAGCACACACTTGTCCTTAAAGCACGTACTCTTTGCTCTAAATCACTCCATTTTTTTACAGGGAGAGGGTGCCTTTCTCTAGTCTGTGTTCTCTTACACTCTGTTCCTGGACTTGGTCCCCAAAGTACAGAGAAGCGCTACACTTGCAGAAGGAGAGGGCATGCAGTCAGCCGAGCCACGCCCCAGACTCCACGTGCACTGGCTGAGCAGGCCCGGAAGGGAAGGGGACGCTCCAAAACAATGAAAGGAGGTTCCCTCCGTCTTTATTTTGAAGAGCGGTGCGCTTCCAACTTGAATACCCGCTCCAGCGCCGAGCCCACTTACCTTGAAGGAGGCGTGCTGCTCCATGTGCCGCAGCAGCTGTGGCTTCTGGGCTGCTGTGTAGTCACACACCGCGCACTTGAACTGCTTCCCTGAAAAGAAGGGAGAAGAAGGTGAGCACCGTCAGGCTCGCAGCCCCTGCGTGTGAGTGGAGCGTGCATGAAGGCACGAAGAGGCCCCGTGCCGTCGGGGGTGTCCAGAACGTCAGGGGGAACTGGCAAGGAAGTGCACAGCCGCAAGGCAGCATGCTCCGTCTAGCCCAGGGGAGGCTGGGGGGCCGGACGCCAGGGGCCTCAGTGTCTCCCTAGGAGTGTGGACGCCATCCCGAGAGCCAACAGCACCTGCAGAATGCCCTTCAGCAAGAGAAGAGATCTGTGTTTTGGAACTCGTAGAGTGTTAAAAGGCAGATTTCAGGAGATGCTAGAGAGAAAACGACAGAGAAGTGTGAAACGTGGGTCTTTTGAGAGGATTAATGTTTCAGTAATTTATAAACATTCAGTAATGTGATAAACAAGCCCACATGTTAAATCAATGGATATATGGGGCACGCTACAATTTTTACCCCTGAGGAGCAAAAATAAAACCTCAACTTGCAATAATACAAACGTGCAACCAAATAAAAATATGGCCCACTTCTCACAGCAGCGATGCTCACCACACAGCTTCTAATGGCTCTAAGCCTCCGGAGGCAGCAATGACCACAGTCACTGCACGTGGTGCCACAGAAACACTGGCTCCCTCTGGGAACCTCTCACACCTTTCCTTCCCAGATGAGCTGGGTGAAAAAGCTGTCCACCTCTGCAGCCTCCATGCTCCTTTTCTAGCCACTCCTGAGCCCACCCCAAAACTGGCAGGTGACACCAGCTTGCCCCATAACCTGTCTCGCCAAGGTAACCAGGGACCTCCATGACGCCAAGCCAATGGCAGACTTCAGTCCTTATTTGACAGGACTCTACCGCACGTGGCTCTGCTAACACCGCACTTGGGAAACCCTCTGCTCCTCTGACGCCACGCCACTACTGCCTCTCCGTGCCTCTCTATTCGTTCTGTGTATCCCGGAAACACTCTCTCCCATCTACAGCTTTTTCACACAGAGGTCCCAGACTGCTCCAGCCCACACACCCGCTCTTCTTCTACAGGCATCCTTGCATGTAAACCTTTGAGGTCAAAATCTACACCTTCTACGCATACTTTTACACCTTCTACCCTTCCCTAAACTTGAGATTTGAGTTTTCAACTGTCTGCTGGACTACTGCTTAGCTGTCCCAAATGTCCTAATTTGGACTCTTTGCCTCACCCATCACATGGGTTCCACCTCCAGCATTCCTAGTTTATCACCCACCTGATCACCTAAGTCAGAGATCCAGTAGCCTTCCTCAACATCTCCATGACCCCAACTTCACTCACCTTATTTTTTTAGCACCTGACTTCAACTCCCAGTATTTTTCTATTTCTCTCTGTTTCTAAAACCTCCACACTGGTTAAGGCCCTCCTCATTTCTTTCCTGGACAACGGCAAAAGCCATTGCTCAAATGAATTGGTTTCCTTTCTTTCAGGCAACCCTCCCATCCATCTATCACCCACCCACTGCCCCCCCCTCCATCCATCATCCATCCATCCTGATGCCCCATCCTCCATCCTTGATCTAACACACAAACTCGTCCACAGCCCTTGCTGCACAGCCCACCAATGACTCCAAATACAGATCAAAGGTGAAGTTCCAAAGCATGGCATGGAAGGCACCCAAAATCAAAGTAACTCTCCCCCCGATCCCTCTCTCTGACTTCCTGTTTTGCCTTTGCAGTCCAAGAACCCTGAGCCTCTGCTAACATCTTCCATGCCTGAGATGCACTGTCTCTTGGCATGTGGTCATTCTTCACTTTAACTCAAAACTCCAGTTGAACAACATCTCTGGTACAAGCGGGCTAAGAGCCAGCCCCCTGAAGCTCCCACACACACTCTCACACACTCTGTCCACGCCCCGGCCCTGCAGCATGGTCATGACCTGCCATTGGCCTCCCATCGGCAGGAACCATGTCTGAAGTCATCTTGGCACTCCTAGTGCCTGAGCGCCTGGCACACACTGAACATATTCTGTGCATTCTACTAAACTGAGCTGGGCAAGAAGCAAAAAGGAAACTTTGTACATCTTACTTGACCAATGCTCTCAATAGCAGCAGCAAAAGGGAAACAATAATATAAACATGTTAATACTGCAATTGTACCTATCATTCCAGGCGAAGGACCCCCAAACTCTAGATTCCACTAATTCTGCAAGTCCAAAGTATGAGGAACACTTTTTCATGTGTAAGGCAGAAAAGTCATAATTAGAGCGCAGTTAACACCTTCCCTTGAACACAGTACCATCTTTTTCAAACAGAAGGGCTATGCATGGCTACACATCTCGGGTATAAACTCGGACACCCATACTTCTCCACTGGTGTGTGACTCGCCTAAATACATCATGACTGTGCCAGGCAGCCTGAGCAGAATGCTGTCTAGGTTCCCCACTGGCACCATGCGGGGAGGAAAGCTGATATCCACGTTGATAAATATTTTCACTCACTACCAATACACTTGGATCAAAGAGTAGGAGATTAAGCTAAAAATGATTAGTGCCTGAAATGAATAAATGGCATCACCTCGTTTGAGGTCCACAGTCAACCTTTTATGAATATACTCCCGGGGCTCGCCAGAGACAAGGAAAGAAGGCAGCTCTTAAAAGCCATCCCTTATGAGGCGTCAGAGCGCAGGCAATAAATATTACAAATGTTTTCAGCGACCAATGACGCCCCCCCACCGAACAGGCTGGGAGAGCGCTTGACATAATCTTTTGCTGCCTAATTAAAATAATGCAATAGAGATGCATGACTACTCATAAAAATGTAATGATTTGAGACTATCAGACTGTTTTCTATCAAGATACTCCTGAGAATCACAGGGAGAATTGTCTAGAAAACGCAGTATTTACCCGAGGTTAGAGTGACCTCAAAGGGCTGGTAGGTGCACAGCAAATGGCTGTATTGGATGTGAGTCATAGAGCAGCCCAGGAAAAGAAGGGAATGATGACAAAGAAAAAATGAGGTGGACGTTTTAAAAAACTTAATTCATTTTGCACACAATGTGCCCGGCTAGCTCTACGTAGCGAGCTGCTGGCCGTCAGCAGCTGTGCCAGGACATGGCGTGTCTGATCTCCTCGCGCTGCCCAGAACCTGGGGAGGCAAGGCAGGGCACCCCTCTTATGGATGAGGGACTAGGAACACGAAGCTGAGCAACTTGCCAGGTTGTGAAGCAGTCGGTGGCAGAGCCTGGATTTGGACCCCAAAGCTCTGACTTGGCTCCGTAAGAATCCTCTTGGCTAAGAAGGACATGGCATGATTTCCCCAAAGGGAACAAAGAATTTCCAACAGCAAAAGGGGCACATATGAACCACACGCATAAAGCCTGGTCCCGCAGGGTGGCGGCCCCGGGAAGCACCAGTGTGGCAGCAGAGGGGCGCTCTCCTGCAGCCCCGGCCAGCTCACCTGTGAGGCCCGGGGTTCATTCCTCCCTGCTGCTCAGTGTGTCCCCACTAGAAAAATGGGGAGGCAACCTCTGCCTGCTGCCAGGATGGGCTCAGACTCTGGGCGGCAAGCACCCGAAAAGTGGTCCCCTGAGAGAAGAGGCTGAGGGTGTGTGCAGGTGACCCAGCAGCGGACCCTGCTCTGCCACGGCCACTGGGGCAGCACCCCTCAAATCCCAGTGTTTTGACCTCCCTGACACGCTCGGGGACAATCCAAGGATAGGTCCAGTTAAGCCAGCCTGAGATAATATTCCTTAAAATAGAAAGAATACAAACAGAGAAAGGAAAATGATAACATGTAAGTAACATAATATCAAAGAGTTCACAGAAGGCTTTCCGCACCCTGCCCCCAGCAACTGCTCTGGCCTTGTCTCCACCCATAGCAAGCCGTGACCACCTGGCAATGGCTGATGGGACCCTCCCCGTTACCTCCTGTGCTCAGCCGTGACCCTCGCCCCCCTCTCTCCACCCCAGGGACATAGCACACTCACGCCACCTCCGGGCCTTTGCACTTGCTGCTCTGGGGCCTGGGGTGCCCTTCCTTCCATGCTCTGCTGGCTGGTTTCTCTTCCATGACCATCCCCATCTTCCTTTACTGATTCATTTGTTACATCCCTCATCTTGTAACATTTTCATATTGAAACTGAACCGTTTCACATTCGTATTTTCATATCTCAATTTTCTCAATATTTAAGATATTTCTTCATATCTCAACTGTGATATACCCCCTATTTTATTGATTTATCTTGTTTCTCGTTCAGCTTCATGACAGTGGGGTGTTTCGTTTCTGCTTTGGTTGTTGTTCGTACTACCCGCTGCTGTATCCGAAGTGCCTAATTCCAAGTGGCTCACCAATTCATCGCTGGTTGGTTCACCTGGCACCCTCGGTGGGCTGCAGGTACTTTGGGGACAGGGACAGTAGACTTCTCATTCCACATCCTTGTGCCCGGCAGCGAGAGCATGCCAGCTATGAGGCTAGCAGCAAGTCACGGGGCCGTCCCAGCAGGATGTCTGCTCAGCCATGTGCCCTCTCCCTCCCCACAGCCACCACCATCACACAGGGCACCACCAGAGCCTTGTATACGGCCCTGCCCACCATCCCTGCCCTCCCAGCCACAGGTGATGGGACCGCTGTGGACCAGTGACCCAAGCTGAGCCAGGAATCTGAACTGTCGGGATCTGAAGCATGTAACTCAGAAGCTATTGGTCATTATATTTTCAATCTGTGGATGAAATAAGAACACAAACCAGTCTGCAAAGGGAGACAGAGACAGAACGTCAGAACAAGGAGGCAGAGATGAGCAAAGGTGAGTGACGAAGACATCCACTCAGCAAGCACTCCCTGAGGGGCCACTGTGTGCGGGGACCAGGCCGGACCCCTGAGCACAGCAGCGGGCAGACAGCGGAGCCCTTGCCCTCATGGAGCTCACAGCCTATAAGGACAAGAAGCAAATAAATCACTACAAATCACAATGGGCTATGGGGGAAACGGACGGGGCCGTGGAGGGTGAGGAGGCCGGGACAGGGTGTGGCCACGGGGCTGAGGCAGCAGGGAAGGCCTCTGTGGTCAAGTGAAGGTGAGAGGTCGACGGGGTCCAGCCACAGTTAGAGGAGGTGAGGACAGTCCTGTGAAGAAGCAACGGAAAACGCAAGGATCGCTGTCTCTGTAGGATATAATAAACGTCCCTTTTCTGTTTCAGTGACCTCAAATGAGTTTCTCACAATGGCAAGCAAGAGTCCCAGCAAATACAGCTGTTGAATGAATCAGTGGGTGCATGAATATAAAACGCCAAGACCCCTCAAGGCAAAGACATAAAAAAGGACACGAACAAACAATGCACTCAAGAGAGGATTAAATCCGACTTAATTAATCAAAAGAAGTCCAATGACAGCAAACACTTGCACACAGCGCTATGAAACCGTCAATGTTACAAATTCCTCATGCACGTTACTCTTGTAATCCAGCTAATCCTCTAATTCACCTGATCGATTTCATGATTATCAAATCCCTAAAAAGTATAATAAAATGGTAAGGTCTGATATCCATTAAACTAAGAAACTGAACTTGTTTAATATCATGCAAAAATGAAAGAGTTCAGTGAGAACACTGTCATGTTTCTGGTACAATTTTTTTGAAAAGTAAGCTGGCCGTGCAATGCGTGATTCAAACCACCAAAACGAAAGAGCCACCCTGCTCCTGGAAATATGTCCTAAGGAATTAATTCTTGCATTAATTAATTAATGCAAGAAAGCATTCCCTGCAACATAAGCTGTAATAACGGGAGGAAAAAAGAAAACAATACATTGCCCCAAAATAAGAGAATGGTTACGTAACTCATGGATCACCACCTTAATGGAACATTATGCACCTCTTAAATGTATTATTCATGGACTCTACAGCAACAAAAACTAATAGTAATTTTAAAGCTAAAAGAATGATATTTATCCTTTAATCACAACTATGTAATCATTCCATCTGAACAGGAATAAAGGTTGAAAAAAATGTTTTAAAGAATAATTCATTTGTTGTGTGATAGAATTGTGGGCATACTTGTAGGAAGGGGTTAGATTTTTGTGACTGTGGTTTTAATGTTTTCTGTGTAACAGAAAAGCATTTCTGGTAAATTAGCACCCATCTTTGAAAGGCTGGGATGTTGGATCCCATTTGCTATTGCCCACAGTCCAGAAGACGGGTCTTTCAGTGTGGAACAATAAAGTGATATCAGTGGTTCCCAAACTTGAAGCTCAAAAGAGTGCACTGTCTTTAAAACACCGGCCAGCCTTGACTAGCTGTACACTGACTGAGGCATCTCTGCCCCTCCTCTTTGCACAGAGAAGAGAGTGGCCTAATTTTGTGAATCATCTCAGGGTGGTCATTTCTTGTCTTCTGAGTTAGGATTGAACCTTTCTAAACAGTCAGAAGTCATTCTGAGCCAATCCTCGTCAGTAAGGAGAACAAAAGAAAGCAGAGCCACGCCACCCTCTGGAGAAACACTCTTTTGAGGGAAGCACTCCAAGCTTACTGCAAAAACACCGGCACAATGAGAAAAGCTAATTGAAGGTACAAAGTCTTCCCCGTTACAAACTACAGAATTTAGAATCTCAGTTACTTATGAAATTTTTATTTGATCCAGAGGCCCAGAGGTTAAACGTCAAAATCACAACAACCCAGATGAACCTTACAAATTTAACGTGCAAAGGAAGAAGCCAGACACAGAAGAGCACGTTTATATGAATCAGTTTATACGAAGTTCAAAGACAGGACAGATCACCTTCCAGTGTTAGAAGTCTGGGTAGTAGCTACCTTGAGGAGTAGTGAAGGGGAACAGCTGGGGGGATGGGTGAGGAGGGCTCCTGAGGGGCTGGCAATGTTTGTGTCTCATCCTAGGATGTGGTTACACGCTGTGCTTCCTTTGTGATAATCCACTGAGTGGAACACTTACCAATTATGCATTTTTTGTATGTGTGTGATACTTTAACTTTAAAAACGTGAAAACAACAACAGTACAAGAACGAAACAGTCAGGCTACCTTCCCCAGAAGGGGCTCAGGAACTGGCACCAAATTAGTTAAGGAAAGAAAAGATGTGACGGGTAGTTCAAGGATAAAGTCTGAGGACTGCATGGCAGTGTGTGAATGACCCTGGCTGCTGCTGCAGGTGGTAAGAAAAAAGACACAATCGGCAATCTCTGCACCTGTGCTTTCCCGTCAGGCATCTTTCCGAGTGCTGGGTTTGCTGGAGATTTCCACTGTGGATATTGTTGCCCGTTCTGGAAACACGATGTTTCACCAGCAGCTCCTATTTTCCTCAAAATGTGTGATGGTGCAACTCCCGTTCAAAGATGGGAGATCGGGGCGGGGGGGGGGGTATAAATGTCACCTCCACTACTTCTGTTCATCCCTCAATAGGTGAGGTACCATCTTTGCAGAATCTCCGTTTTCAAGTTTCCTCCGGGAGGATTCTGTTTCTCTAACTTGAGCTCTTCAGCCAGTGCTTCATGGCCAACTGGCTGACGGAACAAAGCTGATCTCTGACCTGTGGACACTGGCTGCGCCTGGCAGTGGGATGCTGGCTAAATCAGGTACCACCAGAAAAAGCCCAGGGTCTGGAGGCAGGCAATCCTGAGCTCAGCCCTTGACTCAGGTCTTAGGCAGAAATCTACTCAGCTTGTCCTGCCAGGTAGAAGGGACAGGATTTGGAGGTGGGATGGGGGAGAAAAGGAACAGAAGTCCCTGTTATACTGCCTTGGGTTAGACATCGAGAGGTGCCCCCAACCCTGGGAGGGTTAGGACTGCCCTTCCTACTAAATTTCCTTCTGCTCTGGAAGGAAAGGTGACTGTGCAAGAGCACGGGGCTGCGGAGGGGGCAGTGGAGCCCCTGCCTGGCTGAGGCCCCTGTGCTCAAGCAGGAGATCCTCCTGAGTAGAGGAGATGCGCTCCGCTCCTAAAACTAGACGTCCTCGCCTGCTGGCAGCCGCGTGGGGTGCTCACTCCAGGATATACAAAGCCCCCAGCCTCGTGACCAGCACTTAGAAAATGCACAGCACCTTGGCGAGGATGTGGTGAAAAGGGAACACATACACTGTTGTCGGGAATCTAAGCTGGTCCAACCACAATGGAAAATAATACGGGGTTTCTCAGAAAATTAGAAACTGACCTACCGTATGATCCAGCAATTCCCCTACTAGTATATACCCAAAGGAAATGAAAATGGGATTTCAATGAGATATATGCATTCCCACATTTACTGAAGCATTATTCACAATAGGCAAGATACGGAAACAACTTAAATGCCCATCAACAGATGAATGGATAAAAAACATGTGGTGTGCACGCACGCGCGCGCGCGCGCACACACACACACACACACACACACTGGAATATTATTTGGCCGTGAGAAAGGACAATATCCTCCATTTCCAACAATATGGATGGACCTTGAGCACATGATGCTAAGTGAGATAAGTCAGACAGAGAAAAACAAGTACTGTATGATATCACTTATACGTGGAATCTAAAAAATCAAAAGCAAAGAGTAAAATACTGGTTAATGGGGATGAGGGAGGGAAGGAGGGAGGGATAAAAACTGATGTTATTTAAGGGTACAAACTTGCAACAAGTAGTACATATGCCATAGTGATGCTTTTTTTACTTTTTGGCTGCACTACACAGCATGTGGGATCTTAGTTCCCTGGCCAGGGATTGAACCCATGCCCCCTGCAGTGGAAGCACAGAGTCTTAACTGCTGGACCACCAGGGAAGTACCACCATAGTGATCTAACACACAGTATAATGAATATAGCCAACAATACTATACTACAGCTATGTAATGAGATAGATATCACTGCAATGGCAATCATGTTATTGATACAATATATAAATGCATCAAAGCAACATGTTATACACCTTACATTTACCTAATGTTGTATGTCAAATATATTCAATAAAATTAAAAAATACTTAATCATCACAAGAAAGAAATTTTAACTAGGTGATGGATGTTAACTAAACTTATTGTGGTAGAGTCACTTCACAATATATACATATATCAAATCATTATGTTGTACACCTTAAGCTGATACATTATATATGAGCTGTATTTCAATAAAACTGGAAAAAAACTTTAAAAAAAGGGTAACATACACCACCTGCTGGCTTCCTTTGTTTCCTGCTGCACCCTCATCTGCTCGATGAGTGTCCCCGAGGATGGTTCCAGCTGCTTAGTTTCTTTAAATAGAGCTCTATATAAAACCAGGGCCCAATGGAATGGCAGAAAAATCTTAAACCGTCAGAAGAAAATAAAACTGTCCCCTTGTCTTCTGGCATTTGGATTCCATCAGAAACCAAAGAAAGACAGTGATGGAAAACTTCTGTTTTAAGGCAACATGTTTGGAATATCTGCTAAATTAAATAACTCCTGCTAAATCAAACTTCATGTGTACCTCAAACTTGAAGGAACGCTAAAATATTTAAAGAAAGAAATCTGCATAAATATGAACTATTACTCGTAATATCTGGAGGCATAAAAGTGAAAATGCCTTCTTATGACTGTTTATCCAGTCTTACTGAAAAAGGTGGTATTTTGCATAAGCAAATTTTTCAGAAAACTGCCTTTACCCTTTGCAACACTGATACTCTTTAAATATTAACTCTTGCACTGTGCCTTCCTAAAGAAGGAATATTTGAGAGAAGAGTAATTTGATCTTTCCTAAATGACACAGACGATGTAGATTAATCACCACAAGTATTCATTTGTACACTGTGTCGAGAGTGGCTGGGAACATGAGAATACCAATCCCTAACGGAGCAGGTATACGTACACCTCTTAGAATTAACCCACACTCAGTGTGAACCCAATAAACCTCCCCAGAACCCCACTGCGGTAAGCTGATAATGCCCTCCCCCCAAAATACCCAGGTCCTAAACCCCAGGACCTATAAACATTACGTCATATGTAAAAGGGATTTTGCAGATGTGCTCAAGTTAAAGATCTTGAGATAGGAGATGAGCCTGGATTATCCAGGTGGGCCCAATGAAATCGCAAGGGTCCTTATAAGAGAGAGGCAGGGGGTTCAGACTCCGAGAGGAGATGTGATGAAAACAACAGAGGGAGAGGGGGGGTGAGAACTATGGTGCTGGCTTTGAGATGAAGGGCGTGCTCGTAAGCCAAAGGATACAGGCAGCCTCTGGAAGCCAGAGAGGTTACAGAAACAGATTCTCCCCTGGGGCCTCCAGGAGAAATGCAGCCCTGCTGACAGCTTGATTTTAGACTTCTGAGCTCCAGAGCTGTCACATAATAAATCTGTGTTGTTTTAAGCCACTAAACTTGTGGTAGCTTGTTACAGCAGCCACAGGAAACTAATACATCCCCATACACAGGAAACTTCATCACCCCCATGTTACAAATAGGGATGATAGAGCACCTGTTCAAGGTCATTCGGACAGGAAGTGGTTCCGACCTGGGACTGCCCCCGTGAGCACAAGGTTTTACTCACTCTGCCGTACTGCCTCTCTACATAGCCTGGTACACACGGGTCTGCCGCCTAAAGTGAGCAGAGCACCCTGCAGGAAGCATAACAGGCATCTGGCAGCAGGTGTTCTGCAAAGCACACATACATCTTTGCAGTTCTGGCATCTGCAGTCATTTGTGCGACGGCAACTCAGAACAGAAGTAGCTGCAGCGGTAAACAGGCAGTTTAAGAAGTCTCTGTACTTTAACGGCTGAACTTGAAGCAGCTTAGGGACGGATGATTCTCTGTAATTAGTACATCAGTTTTGATACAAGGAGGAATGGATCAGCATTAGACAGAGAAAGAAACAGAAGGCAGAGCTCGATAAAAGACCAGGAAAGAGCAAGGCACCAGAAAGGATTAAATTAGAGTCTCTGTGCCAGGTATGTGCAGCCGAGACCCCTCTACCCAGGTGAGGTTGTAGGTAACCAAGCCTTATTCCACAGTTAATCTGTGTATTAGTCTAAGCTAACTGTTCAGTAAGCTGTACACTTCATTTTCTAGTATGAGCTCAGTTATTCTTTTTTTTAATTGGAGTATTTTTGCTTTACAATGTTGTGTTAGTTTCTGCTGTGCAACGAAGTGAATCAGCTCTATGTGTATATATATATCCCCTCCCTCTTGGACCTCCCTCCCACCCCTCCCCCATCCCACCCACCTAGATCATCACAGAGCACCGAGCTGAGCTCCCTGTGCTATACAGCAGGTTCCCACTAGCTATCTGTTATACACATGGTGGTGTATTTATGTCAGTCCTAATCTCCCAATTCGTCCCACCCTCCTCTTCCCCCACTGTGTCCACATGTCTGTTTTCTACATCTGCCTCTTTATTCCTGCCCTGCAAATAGGTTCATCTGTACCATTTTTCTAGATTCCACATATATGCGTTAATACATTCTTATGGTTTATAAAAACCTCAGAAAAAGAGCTTCAGGTGGCCCCAGACAGGGTGCACGCAGAAACTGGGACTCCTGGGTCCTAAAGTCAGCCCTCCCCTCTCCTGCCCGTCAGCCAGACACCAGCCCGTGAAGATAAGCCACGGAAACCTACTGTGTTCACTGCTGTTGCCCCTCTCCCACCCCTGACCCTCGATCTTTTCTCCAGGAGTAAGTTGGAGGAAGGCTAAGAGGGACGAGACCAGTCTCACTGAAGCCTAGTAAATGAACCTGGTAAGAACAACCATCTGGCTGCTCAGGTACCATTTTCTTTTAACTTCTGGGTTCTAGAGTGTATGCTTATAGAAGTAAAAAGACTATGGATGAGTGCAGCTACTCTATGCTAGAGTGACTGTGTTTTTCAGAGGAAACTCCATACTTACATCTCCTAGAATATTTCAATGTGTAGCCATGGGATCTCTTACTATAAATCGAAGAAGCAAGGGAAAAAGTGGTACTTCCTCCACTCAGACCTAATTTCCACATTCAGCTCTCCACTTGTCCAGTTATTACACACACAAGAGTGCTTGAAGCTTGGATAATTCCCCTTTGTAAATTCTACCAGAAAACTTCTTATCTCCAGTGTATGAGGGCAGGTTGGATTGGGAGAAGGAGGGGACCCAAAGGAATTAGCACTGAACTTCAAAGAGCTTTTTATTTCATGATTAGAGAATTCTTGTTTGATTAGGTAACCTAAAGGCACTGCACCATTTAACCTCCCTCATCTGCTCTGGGTGGGCAGAATCATGTATAAAACTGTAGACCACACATCACGTGTCTAGACCCTCTCAAGTCCAAAGCGGGGAGATGTGCTACCAGCATGATTTCTACGTTAAATTCTTGCACCCGCTGGCATACATGCAAAGGGTTTAATCGGGCCCTTTATAGATCAGTATCTCTCTTCGTACATTATCAACTGGCAAACCTTTCTAGCAGAAACCTTCACCCGTTCTGGCCTATCTCTTCGAAGGCACAGTAATGAGCTCCTCTGGGAAACAGGAATGAATAAACAGGAATAGATCACTTTAAAGAAGCCAATACAAGTGAAAAATGAGATTCGCAATCAGGTAAAGGAGAGGGTAATTACTCAATTCCTTTCTACTTCATTAAAAGATACCCAGGAAGATTCATTTAACAGTGAGTTCCTCTACCGTATTCTAAGATCTCTAACTCACAAGCATTTGATTTGCTAGAACCCTCTGGGGGATGAGGCGCAGAAAAGAGCTGGCACTTCCTGAGCGCTCCTACGTCCCACCCACTCTATGTAAGGCACTTTACATGTTCCTTCACTCATCAATCAGCAAAACTTCATGGAGCACCTACTGCAAGTCAGGCACTGTTAGGTGCTGGGGATACAAAACAAAACCAATAGCGTAAGTCAAAACTCCCTGCTTGAGGAGCTTACAGTCTAGTGGAAGACACAGAAAATCATGAAAAAATATATATATATTGCACATTAGAGAAAGATAGCTCTAAGAAGAAACAGTAAGAAACATGGAAGAAAGTATGAAGTTAGTGGGAGAGTTCCAGTGGTAGAGACAAAAAAAAGACAAACAAGAAAACTATACAGTACACTTATCAGAGAAAGATAAGCCAAAAGAAAAACATAAACACGAGGGGATTTGGGATGATCTGGTGGAACGCTGAGATTTTAAAGACACAGTGTAGATGGAAGAGATACGGGAACATATATTTATGTATAACTGATTCACTTTGTTATAAAGCAGAAACTAACACACCATTGTAAAGCAATTATACTCCAATAAAGATGTAAAATAATAAAAAATAAGTAAATAAACACACAGTGTAGCCAAGGGAAGGCCTTCCTGAGAGAAGGACTCTCGAGTGGGACCTGAAGGCCATGAACGAAGTATCCATTCAGGCATCTGGCGGGGAGAACACACCAGGCAGGGGGAGGGCAAGTACCCTGAGGTGGGCATGAACCTGGCAGACCTGCAGAGCAGAGAGGAGACGGATCCGTCTGGAGAGAGCAGCGCAGATGAGGCCAGAGATGGGGGCGGGGTGAGGGGGTCAGAGAGATCACGGTTAGGATTTTGGCAGTTACTCTGAGGCGCGTGCAACAGGACTGACTGTGGGGACAGGGCCGAAGCAGGAAAAGCAGCTGGGATGCTACTGCAAGAACAGAGGCAAGAGGGGACGGCGGCCAAGCCGTGAGGACGCCCAGAAGTGGCAGAATTCTGGATCACGTCGAGGCAAGAACACACAGGATTTGCTAGAGGACCATCTGCAGGGTGTGAGCAAGACAGTCAGGAGTGAGTGACTCGAAGTTTCTGACCCGAGCGCCTGAAAAGGAGCTGCATTTACTGAGATGGCGTAGAGCAGGGGTCGGCAAACTGCGGCCCACGGGCCGAATGCAGCCTGCTTCCTGTTTCGTAACAGCTGGGGGTTAAGAATGGCTTTGACATGTTTCAAGGTTTGTGAAAACAAACTAACTAAAACAAAGAAGAATATGCAGCGGGAGCCCTAGGTGGCTCTCAAAACCTAAAAAATGTACTGTGTCTTTAGAGAGTTTGGTGGCCCCTGGACCACAGGAGACGCACGTGCTAAGTCTGAGGGGCCTTCCAGACACAGGCACAAATGCTGAGTGGGCAGCGGCAGATGCAGAGCTGAAGGCTGGGGGCGAGGACGGGTCTGGAAATGGAAGTTTGGAAGCCTTCACGTAAATGGTGTGTAAAGCCATGAGGCAGAGAGGATCACCTAGGGTGAGGGTGCAGAGGGAAGGGTTCTCGCATGGAGCACTGCGGCCTGGCAAGATGTAGAGGTCAGAGCTGAGGGGGCACCAGGAAAGGAGACTGAGGGGCGGCCAGAAGCATGGGAAGAAGCCCAGACGAGGGGGGCGCGGCGCCTGCCCTTCCAACCTTGCAGCCGCTAGGCGAGGGGGGTGTAATTATCCCCACTTCACTGAGGAGGAGACTGAGGCTCAGAGGAGTCACTGAGCCGAGGCCACCCCACCAGGCAGTGGCAGGCGAGACTCAAGCCTCCCAGCTCTGCCTACTTCACGCAGCTCCTCTGAGGAGCAACCTGCTGAACTATTACTGACACAACTGCGCGGAAAACCAAATAATTTCAGGCAGGCTTTAAAGCCATGCCTGCTTCTAAATAAAGAGCTAACTCTATGGTTACAGGCTGGGAGCCTCATCAAGGTAGCCGGGCCCCTAGTATGAGCACATTTCCCCGAGGAATTCAAAGCATGTTTCAGCTGTTGTCAAACAGCTCATGAAGCCGTCCAGTTTACCCAAGGAAATAATAATTAAATGAGAAAAACTAGATGTCCACAAAAAAAAGAAGAAAAAGGAATAATATGTGTATGCATAATATTATAATTTTTAAAAGAGTATCTTGCAAAACAATGTACTAGAGCAAAGATCATCAAAACAAACCAAAATCCCAGAATACACTCAACATCTTGAGAAATTCTGGCATTTCAAAACAAAATGGAAAGGACTGATTTCTCAATAAATATGTTGAGTCAACTGATAACTGTTGAGAAACAAAGAGTCCTATGACAGACCTTGCACCAGAATAAATGTCAAGAATATTAAATTTCATACATGTTATAAACCCACAAAATAAAACTTGAAGAAAGTACAAAAGAATTTTCCCCTAAGATGGGGAAGGTTTCTTTTAACATAGAGAAATAAATGGAAATAGGAAAAAACATAAAGGAAGAGACTGACCAATTTAAATATGCTAAGTTATTTCGCATCTATATATAAAAAGATACACTAAAAACACAGAAGCAAATGGTAAGTTGGAGGGAAATATTTGCACACTATGACAAACCACTGAGATACAAAAAGCTTTCAGAAGTCAGCAAAATGTGAGTACTACCAAAAAATGGGTGAGAGATGTAACTAAAGTTGTTTAAAACTTTAGTTTGTTGTTTAAAACTTTTCCTTTTCAGTTTTTAAAACTGAAAAGGAAAAGAAGAGCCTATAGTTACAGAACAGATCACCAATGGAGATGAACAGCTGGTCTACAACCCAGGACTCCACTCACCAGGCTGGCCTTTGAGAAGGCATGACACCACAGCAAGTGTCAAAACAGACACACAAAGGAGTCCCAGCAGGCCTGGGGAAGAAGTGGTCACCCCAAAGTGAGACCAGAGAAAATGACACTGCACCACACATTTCCACATCTGAAGCACTCCATTACACTTGCCTCCTAGAATCACAGAGCATCAAGGCTAAAGAGACCCAAGAAACGTTAAGGTCTCACGTCCTTATTTTGCAGCATAACAAGACCGAGGCCCAAGTAGGGAAGAAGCTGGCCCACGAGGATGCCCCTGTCCCACTGTCCTCCTGGTGGTCACACCCAAGAACTGATGCCCTTCTTCACAGACTGGCGAGTGTTTGAAAATAAGACATGACTTTACAAAATACCTCATCCTCCCAAGAATGTCAGGAAAGAAAATGAAGAGTAACAGTGCAAACTTCCTGCTTTGTTAAGAAAATATTTCATAAAGTCTTTTGGGAAGGTCGTGTTACTACTTTGACTCCACACACATATTTGTCCATCTGAACTCCCCTTCCTGCTGAAGAGCTCAGGGAAGCAAGTGAAGTGACAGACGGGACAGGCTGAGTGTCCCTGGGATGCCTGCTGTGATACCACTACTTACACCAACCCCATCCCTGCATGACCCAGGACGGCCTGTCCACGATCCCTGATCAGACACGTGCCCCATCTTCTCAGAGCCTTTCGGCACCGAGCCCAGACCTCGGAGCCGGGCACGAGGCCACAGTGCCCTTCCCAGCCCTCCAGACCTGCCCTCACAGCCCAGTGGACACACCACACCTCCCTGGCTCTGGGGACGGCCGCTTCTCATAACTGGCGCTGTATCATTAGGGATTTCAGCGAATATTGTGCGACCATGTCAAGAAATACCAGTGAGGCTTATTGCTGGAAGAGGTGTAAGAATTCACAAATGATTACAGGACTTAATGCTTTCATTACTCAGGATACGACTGCTTTGCTGTCATTGTATCTTTAATTACTTTGATTATGGGTTTTTAAATTTTCAGCACACTGCTTAAGTCTGAACAGCAGGGCTCTGGCTTTGGTTCAGCCTGAGGCAAGCCCTGGTCCTCAATTCTGATGAATCCCAGGCCGAGCATTCGGCCGAGCCCCACGAGCTCCCTGACGGCGCACAGGACGAGATCCCCTGGAACAATCTTAAAGTAAAGGTAGAACCTAGTGGCTGGATCATCCTCTACGCTCTGAAATCAAAACTCTCTGTTGAAATCCCTTCAGTTTTCACAGTGGACTCCAATTTTTGTATATCATTGTGCTAAAGTAACAACTCATTGGTATAGTTTATTAATCTCATCACATGTGATACTGACAAGACCCTCGCAGAACTGGGGTCTAAAGGAACATTTTAAATGTTATATTAGGTCTTTTACGGTTTGGCTGCCTGTCTTCCTAAAATAATTTTGTGATTCAGCCTTTCTTTCTCTGTCGGGCCCCTCTCAAGGTGACCTTCCCGGTCACTGAGACGCACACCCTCCTCCCCAGAGCTCCCGGCCCCTCGCGTCACAGCGCCCGCCTTCCCCATGGCCCACAAGCTTCTCTTCCTCCTGCTATAGCCTAGAAACTTCTTGAAGGCAGGAACTGTTCCTTATTGACCCTGTACCCCAGGCAGGGGGCAGCACACAGGAAGAACTGGGTCAGTGGTTCTTGGTGAATGAATGAAACCTGAAATCCACTTAGGTGTACTTTATCAAGGTCAAACCTGCCCAAATGCTGTTTGTATTTTAGACTGAGTCTCATTTTGGACTGAATACGGGAACCCTGAGGTAGCTTGGGTGATAAAGAGCATGCCCTTGAAGCATCAAGTCAGGTGTGGTCACGGCCACCCCTCAGGACCGTCAGGCTCGGGTGGGGATGGAGGGCTGAACAGGACTGAAACTTCCAGATCAAGGCCTCCTGAGGATGCCTTATTCCCTGAAGGAGCATCCCCTCCACATCCACCCCCAACAAGTGCACGTGCACGCGTGCACGTGCGCGCGCGCGCACGCACACACACACACACACACACACACACACACACACAGAGCGAGTGTTTAGCAAGCACTGGTGGGGTCAGCACGGCTCCAGCACTGAGCACGGAAGCAGGCGAGCTCACTCTGCTCTCCTTCGCAACGGAAGTTCCAAAGACAGAGGCTCCTTCCTGCTCGAGGTGCAGCCACGGTTTCCGCTGGACTCGGGATGTAGGATTCCAACCACACTTTTAGGGGGAAAAGCTCCCTGTGGGGTCACTCACTCACCGTCAGCAGTGTGAAGGAGCTTGTGACTTTTCAATGTCCCTTTTGACTTGAATTTCTTGCCACACATGTCACATAGGTGGGTCTTCTCAGTGCTATGACGGTTCATATGAGCCTTGAGGTTACTCTTGCTACGAGTTGCATACTCGCACAAAGAACATTTGAAGGGCTTCACACCTACCAGAGGAGAAAAAACAGATATACACGTGTATTCATGTATACGTGTGTGCATCAGAAGGAACATATATGTATACATATCTACACACACGTCTCCTTGTCCATTTTGAATAAAGCAGTGCATGCTGGTCCCTAAACACGCCGCACACTTCCCCAGGCCACACTCCTACCCGTGCTACGCCTTCCAACTAGGATGCCCTTTCCTCCTGGGCCTGCAGTAGAATTCCTTGCCTCCCCGTCAGCGCACCCAAATCCCGCCTGTCACTACTGCTGCACTGCTCACAGCACTTTACAGTGGGTAGCTTACACCTCCTCTCCCCACAGTCTGGAATCTCTGAGGGCACAGACTCGAGCATTTGGAGCAGCAGACGTTTACTCACCTGAGTTGAGTTAAAGTGACAGAAATTAACCAAGGGCCTTGGCAAAAGCCACCAGGATCAGGCGCGCAGGATCACACATGAGAGCGTATCTCAGTTCACAAAATAAGCAGAGCTTTACCACGCTAGTCGCCGCTGTTGGGCTAATGGCTCGACTGCAGGGGCGTCTTACCCTTTGGCTACTCCTCCTTCGTTCCACAGACATGTACCGAGGACCTACTCTGTAGTAAACACCGAGGGCTGATTTCAAGGCGCGAAGCCCTGGCCCAGCCTTCCCTGTCCAGAGGGAATGGACCGGCAAAGAGCCCTTACCACCTGGTGCGACGCGCTGATGGGGGAGGGGAGCTGTGCCTGCACCTGAACACGGGGTACGACAGGCATGCTTCAGTGAGCCCAGCATGGCCACCCCTCGTCTGTACTACCTGCGACCTTGCAGTCGAGGAGGCCCAGGCTGTAACGAGGCTGCGGGGTGTGCCCGGCAGCACAGAGCGGAGGCGCGTGCGTGCTGGTCAACGAAAAAGCAGCTCCCAGCCTCGGCTTCGGCCCAGCTCCTCCTGCCGTGTCCAGGTTCCTACTCCATCAGCTACTGTGCTCTTTACTGAACCGTTCGCTTGATCCCAGATCATAGAAAATACTTATTCCTTCTCCCTGTGGAGCCGTCCTGCTTGCCTGCCACCAGCACCGCAGGTTCCTAACTCACAGGAAGGGCGCTCCCTGGCCCCAGGCCTCCCAGCCTCATCACCAGGAGAGTAGCGTCCTCTTCCAGGGGCAGAGGCACAGCCCCGCCGTCCCTAACAGCACCCTGACCTCCAACTGCCCAGCGTCCTAGAGCGCGGCCCACATCTCCCTTCACAGGCAAGCACCCCAAGGCCTACCTTCCTCCTCGCCCAGCTTCATCTCCACCCAGTCTTCCCCAGCCGGAATCAGAGGACTCTGCCGTCCTCCTGGCCTTCCTTCACCGGAGACACCAGCAACTGGCCCCCCCACCCCCCGCCTACCACCACCAGCGCCCGGGGGGCGGCCACCAGAGTTACCACCGTGACCAGGCCAGCGCGGTTGCTGCTCTCCTGAAGCTTGCTTTCCGCCCAGGAGTTGTGGTGATTGGCTTAACTACAGCTCCAACCGGAGCCGTGAAGAATGCACACCGCTGCGCCCCGCAACTGCAGCTGAGTAACGCTTTAAATCTGGCGGACGGACCCATTTCTCAGCACACTAAAGAAATTCTAACCACAGGGGATGTGGAGCTATAGCTTCCTCCTAAAGAATTCCCAAAGGAAACACAAAATCACAAAGGGGCTCCATTTTGATGGAGGAATACTCACCTTCATGAGCCCAAATATGACGCTGAAGGTCTGAGCCATTCTTCATGAAATAGAAATCACAATACGGGCATTTCATGGCTCTCTTTCCAATGAGCCCTTTCAGCTGCACCCTCCTCCCGAGAACCTCGGAAATGGTGCTCATGGAAACCTCTAGAAGAAAAGCAGGATGAGAACTAGAAGCAGCCAAAGAACCGTGGTTCAAGTTAGACGTCAGTGAGCCTCCTGACAGAACCTGCACCTCCGCTCAACCCCAGCAGCTCTGAGGAGGCGAGTTAACCATGTGCCTCGTGGCGTCACGTGATAGGACTTTTGCCTAAAAAGTCAAACCAGAATCTAAGCGAGTCTCAGAGCTAAATTTCTGTTAACACAAAATGTGTGGGATGGAGAAACAGTATCACGAGGCCACAGTAGGACAAAGGCAGAATGTGAAACCACTCAGGAAAAGAGACTCAGTTTCCCCAACAAATTAACGTCATGGGGAAAAAAGCAGGGCTGGGGGTGTCCTGCAGAACACAAGAAACTTGGGTGACATAACAACTCGCTTCAAACAAACCAACTGTAAAAAGGAAGTCTGTGTCAACTAAGGAAACTTTAAATGGACTCATACTAACTGATAATAAGAAACTACTTTTAACACTGTTTTAATGGTGATGTGTTAGCTCTGTTTTTTAAAAGTCCTTGTTAGTTGGAGATGCAGGCTGAAGCTTTTTTATGGGGAAATCACATCATGTTGGGATATACCGTAGAATATTTGAGGGAAAAAAGTGGGGGTCAGTTTCTGCCAGCAGCTTGACCAAACGTAGACAACTATGGAAGCCGAGTTATGGGTACCTGGCTGTTCTTTATATTATTCTGCGTATTTTGTACCCATTTGAAATTTTACATAGTAAAAAATTTTAAATAATAAGCAAAAGTTGAAGGGGTTAAATGGGTATCCCTGGCCCACACTGGACACAGGTTACACAGGACACGGGTTAACACGGGGAGGACAGAACTGGGCGGTCAGAGAATCACATAACCCACGTGTCCCCACGTGGAGGAAGGCCACAAGGCTCCCCGATCCCAGAAGAAACATGAGGGTTAGCACACTTCCGTTATTTCTTCATTTTTCTCCAGTATCATCTTTAATCAGTGGGTCAGTTCCCCAATAGGAGGAGCAGACACAAAGTAAGAGAAAGAGAAAAGGGACACGGACCTAGCTGCTCTGTTCCCCATTTATGCACACACAGCATACATCTGCCCTAACGGGCCCCGAGCGACGTGGCACCGGGGGTCTGGGAACAAGCCGCTAAGGACGGCGGCCCTGCCTCAAGGCTCTCGGGCAGCAGGAGAATACCAGTGCCTAGAGTACAGGGGTGAGTGCACCGTGACGGTCCACATGGAGGGGGGGGGCACCAAAGGCTCCCCAAGGTGGCTCTGAGGGAGGCCGTCGAGAATACCCAGGAATTGACTGGGCAGAACCAAGGAGCAGGGTCCCAGGCAGTGAGAACAAAAGTGACAAGGCATGCGATGCCCAGGGAGTTTGGGGCTTGAGGACACCAAAGGTGATGGTCACTCCAACTCACTACACCCCTTGTAAACCATCACTTGGTTCAGGAACCTACAAAGGGGGCCAAGGAAGTAGAATATGTGTCGGGTCTGCACTGGGTAAGTGACCCATCTAAACGCAGTCACAGTTACTATTAAAAGGGGAAGGGAGCACAGGGAGCTCTACTCAATACTCTGTAATGGCCTATATGGGAAAAGAATCTTAAAAAAAAAAAAAAAGAATGGACATATGTATATGTATAAATGACTCACTTTGCTGTACACCTGAAACTAACAGAACATTGTAAATCAACTATACTCTAAGAAAAATTTTTTACAAAAGGTGGGGGGAATCATGAGACTGGGGCAGACGTATCTGAAGACCAGATGAAAGGATAAAATGAAGCACATGATTATATAAACTCCTGAGCTTTAAAAAAAAGTTAATTCTTGCCCTTGAATTTACTCATATCTTTATTGCCTCTTATATTTCCATTTAATACAGTTATATATAATGCTGTGCCTTAAAATAAACATAAGCATCTTAAAATCAATCTCCCACTCTAAGATGCATAACCTTACCGGGATGGTTGGTCTTGATATGTGACTTAATCAGTCGATCTTCTGAAAAAGACTTTTCACACACAGGACAAGAATAACTCCTTTTGTCCTTAACAGAAAGAGAGCATAATCAATGGACTGTCTCGTTTAAAACTCAGGCTCTGTGGAAAAATACCACCACCACCACCATCACCGTCACAGCTAGATGCACAGCGCGCCTTTCCCAGCGCCTGGCATGCAGCCCGCAGCTGGCCCCGCACAGCCCGGGGAGCTCAAGGGCAGTGGGGCAATGGCCTCACCTGCATTTCAGGAGGGAGGGACGGGCCTTAGAGACAACGGACCTGTGGAGGTGGCCAGGCCAGGGGAGGGCGGGGCTCGGCCTCGAGGTCTACCACGCAGACCAGGGCTGCTCCACAGCCCGACACGTATTCTGCCCTCCAGTGCTCAAGGCATGGTGTGTGTGAGGGGTTCAAATAAGCTATCTTATTGAGACTTGTGACCACTCTTGAAGGACAGGCATTATTACACTTTTACAGATTAAGAAACCAAGACCAAGGGCAGAGAGCCCCAGGTCTGCGAGAAAGAGGCAGCGTCGGAACCCGAGGGTACGGACGCCCACCCCAGGCTCCGACCACTCCAAGGCCACGTCCCACCCAGGCTGCAGGTAAGCCCACCCAGGCTCTGTGCATCTGCTGGCTCGTCAACCCACCTGCCTGCAGTGCCACGTTCTCAGTTAGGAAGAAGCTTTTGTGAAGGATCACGCCATTGCTCATCCGCCTTTCCTCTCAGAGTAATGCCATTTCACAAGACAGTTCTTCAGAGGGTGGGTGTTATGGGTTAAATTCTGCCCCCACAGATTCATGTGTTGAAGTCCTAACCCCCAGTACCTCAGAATATAACCTTATTTGGAAATATGGTCATTACAGATGTAATTAGTTAAGATGAGTTTGCAGGCCCTAATTCAATATGACTAGTGTCCTTGAGTGGCATGAACTTATATATACTACCAAATGTAAAACAGATAGCTAGTGGGAAGCAGCTGCATAGCACAGGGAGATCAGCTCAGTGCTTTGTGACCACCTAGAGGGGTGAGGTAGGGAGGGTGGGAGGGAGACGCAAGAAGGAGGGGATATGGGGATACATGTATATGTATAGCTGATTCACTTTGTTATAAAGCAGAAACTAACACACCATTGTGAAGCAATTATACTCCAATAAAGATATTGAAAAATAAAAAATTTTTTAAAAAGAGGAAATGTAGACAGAGACCTGCAAGAGGGAGAACACCATGTCTTCATGGGAGAGAGAAAATACCCAAACCCACCCCAAGAGAAGAAAATTACAAGCCAGTATCTCTCAAGAACATAGATGCAAATATTCTCAACAAAATATTAGCACATAAAACCCAAAATGTTTAAAAAGAACTATACACCACAACCAAGTGGGATTTATCCCAGGTACAAGGTTGATTCAACATTCTAAAATCAATTAATGTAATCCATCACATCAACAGGCTAAGAAATAAAAACCACATGATAATATCAATAGAGGCAGAAAAATAATTTGGCAAAATCCAATACCTATTCATGATAAGCAATCTCAGTAAAGCAGGAATAGAGGGGAAGTTCCTCAACTTGATAAAGAATATCTACGAACAACCTATAGCTAACATTATACTTACTGGTGAGAAACCAGAGACTTTCCCACTAAGATTAGAAACAAAGCAAGGATGTCCCCTCCCAGCACTCTGTTTTAACATCATAGCTGAAGTCTTAGCTAATGCAATAAGACAAGAAAAGGAAATAAAATATATAGAGATTGAGAAAGAAGAAATTAAAATTGTCTTTGTTTACAGATGACATAATCACCTATGTAGAAATTCTAAAAGAACAGACAAAAACATTCCTGGAACTAACAAGCGATTATGGCAAGTTACAGGATACAAGGTTAATATACAAAAGTCAATTGCTTTCCTATATACTAGAAATGAACAAGTGGAATTTGAAATTAAAAACACAATACTATTTACATTAGCACACAAAAAATTCAGTGCTTAGGTATAAATCTAACAAAATATGTACAAGATCTATATGAGGAAAACTTCAAAACTGATAAAGGGAATCAAAGAACTAAATAAATGGAGAGCTATTCCAGGTTCAAGGATAGGAAGACTCATTGTTGTCAGACGTCAGTTCTTCCCAATTTGATCTACAGATTCAATGCAATCTCAATCAAAACCTCAGCAAGTTATTTTGTGGGTAATGACAAACTGATTATAAAGTTTATATGGAGAGGCAAAAGACCCAGAAGCCAACAAAAAATACTGGAGGAGAAGAACAAAGTTGGAGGACTGACATTACTCAACTTCTAGACTTTCTATAAAGCTACAGTGATGAAGAGTATGTGATACTGGTGAAATAACAGACAAATAGATCAAATGGAACAGAACAGAGTCCAGAAATAGACTCTCTTAAATACAGTCAACGGATCTTTGACACACGAGCAAATGCTGCACAATGGATCAAAGATAGTTATCTCAGGCTTCCCTGGCGGCACAGTGGTTAAGAATCCACCTGCCAACGCAGGGGACACGGGTTTGAGTCCTGGTCTGGGAAGATCCCACATGCCACAGAGCAACTAAGCCCGTGCACCACAACTACTGAGCCCGCGTGCCTAGAGCCCATGCTCCGCAACAAGAGAAGACACTGCAACGAGAAACCCGCACACCACAACGAAGAGCAGGCCCCGCTCGCCGCAACTAGAGAAAGCCCACACACAGCAACGAAGACCCAACGCAGCCAAAAATAAATAATTAATTAATTTTAAAAAAAAAGATAGTTATCTCAACAAATGATGCTGAAACTGGACAGGCACATGCAAAAGAAAAAAAATGAACCTAGACAAAAACCTTACACCCTTCCACAAACATTAACTAATAATGGATCACAGATCTAAATGCAAAATACAAAACTATAGAATTCCTAGAACACACAGGAGAAAACCTGGATTACCTGGAGTATGGTAATGATTTTTTAGATATAACCCCGAAGGCATTACCCTTGAAAAAGAAAAGAATTGATAAACTAGACTCCATTAAAATTAAAAATTTCTGCTCTGTGAAAGACACTGTCAAGAGAATGAAAAAACAAGCCACAGACTGAGAGAAAATATTTTCAAAAGTTACATCTGATGAAATAGGCCAAAGACCTGAACAGACACCCTACCAAAGTGGATATACAAATGGCAAGTAAGCATATGAAGAGATGTTCCACATCATATGTCATCAGAGAAATGCAACTCAAAACGACAAGGTACCATTACATACCTACAGAATGATCCAAATCTAGAACACTGACAACACCAAGTGCCGGTGAGGATGTGGGGCAATGGAAACTCTCATTCGTTGCTGGTGGGGATGCAAAATGGTGCAGCCACTTTGGAAGGCAGTTTGTCTCAAAACTGAAATACTCTTACCATATGACCCAACAATTGGACTCCTTGGTATCTATCCTAATGAACTGAAAACTTATGTCCACACAAAAACCTACACACGGATGAAGCAGCTTTATTCATAACTGCCAAAACTTAGAAGCAACCAAGATGTCCTTCAGTATATGAATGGACAAATTGTGGTACAACCAAACAATGGACTGTTATTCAGTGCTAAGAAGAAATGAGCTATCAAGCCATGAAAAGATGTGAAAGAAACTTAAATGCATATGACTAGGAAGAAAAAGCCAATCTGAAAAGGCTACATATTATGATTCCAACTATAAGACATTCTGAAAACAGCAAAATGATGGCGACAGTAAAGGGATCCGTGGTAGCCAGGGAGTAGTGGGGAGAGAGGGGTGGACAGGAAGAGCAAGGAGGATTTTCAGGGCAGTGAAACTACGCTGTGGGGTACTATAATGAGGGGTATGCATCAGTAAACATTTGTCCAGATCCCACCAAGAGTGGACCCCAATGTAAACTATGGACTCTGGGTGTTACTCACGTGTCAACGTAGGTTTATCAACTGTAACAAAGGTAGCGCTAAGGTATGGGATGTCAAGAGTGCAGGAGGCTGTGCACGTGTGGCGATAGTGGGTACACAGGGAAATCTCCGTACTTTCTGCCCAGTTTTGCAGTGGCTGATGCCACTGACTTCCACCCAGGCTACATCACAGGGTCCAGGCTTGTCAATGTACTCTCATCAGTGACCTCCTATGCCCTTGACCTTCCAGGTCACCCCATCACTCCCGGCACCTGCACACAGGAACTGGTGCTCTCACGCCCTTTTGAAAGACATCCCGGGCAGCACACACCCTGGAGGAGGCCTGTCGCCACCCCTGGCTGCCCCAGTGTCCTCATCATCAGAGCTGATGGAGGCATTCAGAAGGGCTTTGAAGGAGTTTACACTGATCTCTCCTGAGCCCTTGCTATTTGATTTTTTTTCTTTTAATCTCTGATAGTCTGAAAGCAATTTATCTTAGAGCTTATCAGGGTCCCTCACTTCTTGATGCCTTTGAAGACTGTCGGAAGGATGCAGGCAGTGAGAGAGGGTGTTGGAGAAGGGTGCACTCTAAGGACTCATTTATTTCTTTTGCAGAAACCTCAGTTCCCAACCGGAGATGAAAACCCAAACTGACACAGCAAACTTAAAAAGCACAGTGGTGAAAAGAGTTCTCGGCAGAGGAGGAGAGAGCGCCCCGCGCCGTAATGGCGGTAAAAGAGCCCAGCCCTCGCAGTTTGTTTGCTCTGATGGAAATGGCCTTCAAAGCCACACAGGACTCTTTGAAAGAAGGCAGGTGGCAGCAGGTGGCAGTGGCCATGGGGTGTGGGGCGGAGGCGGGGCGGGAGCAGCTCCGGGGCTGAAGCTCCGAGCACGGCTCGCAGCTCTGGATGAACCCCGCCTTGGCCTACGCCTCTGTGGCAGGTTCCTCGGCCCCCGAAGCCACAGGGCAATTCTCAAGCCTGAAACCAGCGGTGGGTGGAAAATATCAAATCTACCTCCACCCTGCCACCAAGTGTATTAACGATCACATAAGTACACCTATAAAGTATCTGACATCAGGTTAAAAAAATAAGGTGGGAGATTCCACTCTGAACAATTTCTCAGGAATAAAAAGGCCACGGACTCACTCATTTATTCCTCAAACCTTCTGGGGCCCCTGTGTTGTGCCGGACATAGCACTGGGGACAAAGGTGGGAGACTCTGGCCCTGCCCTCAAGGGGCTCATAAACTGGTGAGAACTGCCAGCACACAGAGGCCACTAATCATCGTGGGACATAGAGAAGGTGTGACAGACAGGAAAACTGACACTTCCATCGTGGCTCATTTAACAAGTTAGACAAGAGCCAGAAACGTGCTCCATGTGGGATTTCAACTCCAGGCTCTTCCTGTCCACTGAGCACGGCTGAGCGCGGCTCTGCTTTGCAGGCCGTGCCCCTCACTTCCGGCCCTCGGGCTTGCTAACAGGCAGCTGTTTTAGACCCAGGAAACTCCGCTTGCCAGAGGTCCCCAGCACTCGGACAGATGCTCAAACAGGGCAGCACAGAAACAGGCAGTCTGCGACCACGTAAGAAAAGACCGTACTCTTGCAGCTCTTAGAAAGGAAAAACCTTTTGTCCAATTGCTTTAGTTGAATAACATTTTACTCTACTTTAAAAAAAAAACTATAGACAGACCCATTTATTTCCAGAAAGATATTGGAGGTCGCTCCATCTACTTCTCTGTGTTGGCAATATATTATTTTAGTTTACTTCCAGCAAGGACACGTAAGATTTCATAAATACATTTACCTTTATAGCCAAATACAGTCTACACACTTCTCGAAGACAGGCATTAATTTTAAACATTTGTTGAAAGGTCACCTCACCCTGGATGGAAGCACCACCACCGCTGTTACTATTCCTCCTCCCTCCTCCTGCCACCACTACTAAAAAGGAGGAGCTGGTGTAGTCCGGCCTCCCCGCCATGCCTGGACCTGTGCTGGGTCCCTCACAATCGTTATCTCACTAACTTCCCACAGCAACCCCGGAGGCGGGGACTGCCACCCCACTTTACAGACAAGAGGTCAGAGAGGTTAGGCAGTGAAGCCACACCACTTGCAGATGGTGGAGTCTGAACACCAAAATGTGCCCACTCTTCCCAAGTGTGGACTTGTAACTGCTACAGTGCCCTGAGCGTTGGGTGCCTGAGAGATCTTCTGAGAAGGGACACGAGCCAGAGACAAAGGGGACAGACTGACATATCCTGAACATACACCACAAGCTCGACTTCCTGCTATGTCAAATGTCTGTATCAGGGCGAACTTATTTAAACAACAGGTTCCCAGGTCCGCCCCCCCAAATTATGGTGGAGGTCTGAGCCAGGAATCTCATTCATAACGTGTACCCCCAAGTAATTCTGATTCAGGATGTCATAACTTACATCATCAGGGTCAGTGACTTACAAAGTTATTTAATGGGACCTACACAGGAGGTCACCCATTTGACATCACCACCCAGAACATACTTGCACACACAGTGGCATATAAACACACTGAAACACAGGACAAAAGGTCTCAGAAAACAATACCTATTACCTTGTCATGGGTAAATAGTGCTGATCATTTCTATTTCATTCTATTCCATTTCATTTTTAAGATAAACTGGTTGTAATCCACTAATTACACAAACCTATAATGGATCATGACCTGGGGGCTGAAAAACCACCGACCGGGCTGTTCTATACTTAATTTCTAGTTTAATCCTCACAATCCTGAGAGGTCGGAGAGCGTTCCATATCTCCATTTTACAGATGAGAAAACTGAGGCTTAGGGAAGCTAAGCAATTTGCCCAGGATCACAGAGGTGGATATGGGGTCTTAACTCTAACATGCTAGAACCCAAAGCCTGCCTTTTATTGTACAGAAACCATGTTTTCTCAAGTCTCCCTTTCACAAAGTTTGCATAGTGCTGTAAATAAAATGGGTTTGCTCTGGTCATTGACTAACTCCTTTGACCAGGTCCCCACGTTTCCTTGATGCCAACACATCCTTGACTCCAAGTCACGCCATCTGGCTACTAATGGGAGGGAGGAGGTGATGGGAAGAAGCTACATTAAATGTACACACACCTTCCAGTCATTAGGTGTATCTTTAGCTAAGAAACGGTTGTTGAGAGTCACAGAAACGGGCACTCAGCCAAATTATCCTGGAGTCCTAGTGCAACCAGAATGGACATGACTATAGGCTCATTTTGGGAGGGACAGAGGGGGATGCATTCTACTTTAAATTTCCTTAGTTTTTTCACCACATGGGAATCTGTGTTGCAAAGAGGTAAGTGTTGGATGGAATGTGAGAGCCCAACCAGACTTTCAGCGCACCTGGCCCCATCTCTCTGGGTCACAGGCAAGGAAACCAAGGCCCACACGGACATGGGGACTGGACCCAGGTCAGAATGGCACCGGGCTCCCTGCCGGAGAGACGCCTCCCCACGCTTGACCAGCGTCCTTAGGCACCTTCACATCACAAAGCTCGTTTGTGCTCTCTCCTTGGAGCCTCACCACCACCCTGAGAAAGTGGGGTGCGGTATGCACACCATTATTGCATATATATATATATATCTCTTATGACTCCTTTTACACGAAGCGTCCAGAATGGGCAGATCCACGGAGACAGAAAGTAGATGGGTCGTTGCCTAGGAACTCAGAGAGGAGAAATAAGTGATGACAGACAATGGGAGGTCTTTCCACCGTGTCACCATCCCCTTGGTGCCTGTGGCTTCATCACAGACATAACTGACAGGCTCTAAAGACAAATATGGTCTAAGCTCAAAACACTGGAACCTCTTTTCACAAAGAATGCTCTCTTCCCACATCGGCAACACAGTCCGCCTGCCTCAGGGAGAGCGCGTAGTCATTCGACGCCCCAGGTAAATGCGTGTGCTGCCTGTGAGTAAACAGGAGTAGCACACCTTTCATGCCCCACACGCAGAGAGAGAGAGAGAGAGAGAGAGAGAGGAGAACGGGAACTAAGAGGTACCAAGTGACGTACAGCAGCTGCCACGCAGTCACCTGCACAAGCTCTGAGCCAGGTTCTTTACCTAGAGCACTCCGTTTTAACCTCCCAATAACCCAGGAGACCCATACACAAAGACATACACATGCATACATGTGCGTTATGTGTTCAGGGGTGTGTGTGTGAGGTACGTGTGTACACATGTGTAGACTGCATGGGTGGATGTGTGTGCATATGTGTGTATATATACGTGTGTGTGTGTGTGTGTGTGTGTGTACAAAGCTGATATACTGTTTAATATACATTTTATATAGAAGGCTACCAAGCCTCAGAAAGGACAAGTGACTTGTCCAGCACCACACAGCCTGTGCAGATACTGGAGACGACACCTGAATCCAGGTATCCAACCCCAAAGCGCAGGCTCTTACCTACCCACGAAACCCAAAACACCCTGACTTCACCCTTGGTAACAAACTGCTGGAGCGTTAGTGATTTTTAGGCCAGAAAACGGAGGCGGCGCATCAAGTTTCTGAAGCCTCATGGTGCGCAGTCTGTGGCCTAGAAAGGAATGCAGTTAAAGCAGAACCACACCTTGGGGCCAGGTGCGCCTCCTTTATAACTTGGAGAGTCTCAAATCACTCTCAGGTGTCAGCCTCTCAAGTTAGAGTAGCATTTGCTAAAATAAACATTCACTCGTGTCACATGTTCAACACCCACCAGAGAATTAAACACATTTTGCCACCATGAATATTAACAGCACCTTGAATTAACATATCACTTTTTTTTAAGTGCTTTACAGACATTCTTCCATAGACTTTCCAAGAAACAGCACAGTAATACGACAACAGTGGTCATCAGGTTTACTGTGCTCTCACTATGACCCGAACACCGTACTTAGCACTGGACAGGCATCATCTAACTCACTCTCTCAACAGCTTTTAGTGGCGGCTATTCTCATTATCATCCCTGTTATTAAGGGTTCTTTAAAACGTCATTTAAGAAACCCTTGCTTTACTCCTATTCTGCAGACTTTCTCCGATGCTTAAAAGTCTGCATAGAAAAGCAAATTTATTCAATGTAATCTTTTTTCCAGCATATGTGAGGCTGTCCCTGTGACCCCTGGGATGGAGGCCTTTGTAAAGTGGAGGGCCTGCTTCGTGAGAAGGACCTCCCCATTTTCCAGGGAAGATGCGCACACACTGGGCTCACGGGGAGCACGGGCGCCTCCGTATGCATCACTGTGAGGAAGCAGGGAGCACCCAGGGGAGACGGGGCTGCCGCTCGGGCGCGCTACTTACCAGCTCTGTGTGAACTTTAAGATGTGCCTGCAGCTTATATTTATCTGGAGTCGAGTAGTCACAGCCGTCAGTGGGACACTTCAGCAAGATGTTACTGTGTTTCTGAATTACATGGCGTTTAAGGCAGTTTTTGGTGATGGAAGAATAATGACACTGGGAGCAATAATACAGATGTTCCCGGGTGTGGGTGCGGACATGCATGTCAAAATGCACTTGGTACCAAAAAAGTTTGCCTAAAAAAATATTTTCACATGAGAACAAGGAAGTTTCTTTTATCCTGAAGTTGATTTCTTTTAATCAGTATTATTTTTTAACTACTATATTTCTCTCCCTCTCATGCTTGTCCGGGTCACCCTTCACACTTTGCACCACATCTCTGGCTGGACATGACTTTTCAAAGGTGGCAGGTGGCAAATATTAAGGGTGCTACTACTTCTGCATGATGTCACAGCTGGGAGAGGAGGAAACGGATGTTTATCGAGGACCAATTACGGTGCCAACTACCTTTATGCACACGCGTGAAATCAACGAGGCTCTAAACTCTGCTGACACCTGGGCCATCTACATCCTGTCCTGCCAGCTCTCCACGAGACCAGAGGCCACGCTTTCACGGCAAGCTGGGAGGGTTGCATTCGGGGTCTCCCTACAAAGAGCTGCAGCCACTTCTGTGATCTCTCTGCTCATCTAGGACATGGCCACAGCTTAAAGCTCGACTTTAAACGTCACGTGCCACAAGAAAGGTGCTTCTTGGCTAAGGTTCTGGCAGAGGCCGTGGGCTACGCGTCCGCCTGCACGCCTGACGGAGCCAGCACGGTTAGCTGTCCGCCATCCTGGCTGCCTTCACAGGCTTCACGTGCTGAACTGCACGCACCACTGTGCACATCGCTATCTACGAATGACGGCTAGCTCACTTAGAAGGCGTTCTGTGCAAAGAGACACGAGCTCAACTCAAACACCAGGTGACCCACAGCCAGGCGGGGACGGGAGGGGCTGCTGGGAAGACAGCCCCCAGCCTCGCGCCCCGGCGCCCCCCTTACCACAGTATTCGCACTCCAGGTCGCCATACACCTTCCGGATCCTCTCGCACAGGCCGGTATTCATGCGCCTCTTCTGTAAACTGTCCAGGATCTTCATGAACGCAGTGATGCCCGCCCGGTGCTCGGGGAGGGGCGTGCAAGAGTCAGGCCTGCACAGGGCCGCGTCCCTCCCACCAGCTCCCGGAGGAGGGTCTGAGGCCTCGGCTGGGTTTGCCCTGAGACCCCTGCCGGGATCTGGGCCATCGGATGAGAGGGCAGCCACTTGCTGCCCTTCAGCCGGGGGGCTCTTGGCGCCCTGGGCTTCCGGGTTTGCTGCGGCGCCTTTGGCCTTGGACAGCAGTGGTGCGACGTCCTGGCCCTGAGCTGGACTGGAGCCTCCCTGCTGGGTGTGCAAGGTCTTCTCCGGAGCAGCCAGAGCCTCGGCAGAGGAGGGATCACTCTTTAACAGGAACTCATCGGAAACCACCGCGTGCCGACAAAGGTCGGAGGACACCGCGGAGGCCGCCAGCTCACAGGGTGCTGGGGCGGCGCTGTCTGCCTGGGCAGCGGCCGAGCACACAGGCGCGGCGGACACCTCTGTTGGGGCCTCGGACCCCTCCTCGGGACGAGCGTCCCCAGCGCCGGCCGCCTCCTTGGGTGCGTTCACTCCCTGGAATACAAACTCCTCTTCCGCCAGCTGCAGCTGCCCGCCCAGGGCCTCCTGCTGGATGTCCCCGCCGGGCCCCAGGAGGCAGAAGCTCTGGTTGATGGAGCTGGTGAAGACCAGGGTCTCCTGGGCGGCCCCGTGCGCCTCCTTGATGTGGGCGCGCAGGCGGATGGAACTGACGAACTTCTTGAGGCAGAGGGCGCAGACGTACACGAACGGGTGCTTCCTGACGTGCAGCTCCAGCGCCTGGTACTTGGTGGCCCCGTGGCCGCAGAGCTCGCAGGCGAAGGGCCACTTGTCGCCGTGCACCAGCATGTGGCGGTCGCGGTCCAGCTCGTTCTTGAACTTGCGCTCGCAGATGTGGCAGTCGTAGAGCAGCTGCCGCTTGCCCTCCCTGGTCATCAGGCAGAGCTCGTCCAGGGCCTCCTGGACCTTCTTGTCCTGCGGGTCGTGTGCGTCGCGGATGTGCTTGATGAGGTTCTTGACATCCGAGTACTTCTTCTTGCAGAAGCGGCAGTGCTGCTTGATCTTCTTGTGCACCCGCTCCACGTGCACCTTGAGGTGGCCCTTGCTCAGGCAGGTGAAGGAACAGCAGTCGCAGGCGAACTTCTCGCCCGTGTGCTTGCGCAGGTGCACGTTGAGGTTGGCCTTGATGGCGCTGGCGTAGCTGCACTGGGAGCACTTGTACGGCTTCTCGTTGGTGTGGATCCGCAGGTGGGCCTGCAGCGAGTGCTTGAACTTGAAGACCTTGTTGCAGTACTCACAGGTGAAGATCTTGAGCTGGGTGGGCCCGAGCCTAGAAACAGAAGACAGCACCATTACGGGTGGAGATCCAGCACCTTCCTGATGTCCCCTACTTCCTTCCAGCTGCCGAACACCGAAGGCTTAATAGTGAGCTAAAAGGGGCTGAGGACGGACGCATGCATTCATTCATCAACAAACAGGACGGGGAGACGTAGAGCGGACCAGGTGCACACGGAGAGGAAGACCGGGCCCCTGCTGCCCTGGCGCTGGGAGACAGGAGACAGGTCTGCACACGGCTGCAGGACAGTGTGCGAGTGGCGACAGGTGCACGTGCGGGCAAAAGAGAAGGCGCCCTCTAACACAGATGAAGGTAGTTGGGCAGAGGAGATGCCTGAGTTGAGGGATGCAGAATAAGGAAGAGGGAGGCAAGAGAAGGCAGAGGGATGTGTCATTTGCTAGGCACACGGCAGCCAGCGGTGCTCCAAAGCTGACCCGGACGAATTCCGAGGTATTCTAACAGGACCAGTCTTAATGGAATGAACTCAGTCTGCTCCATGAAACTAGATACGACCTGCTTGGGTTTGTTCAATAGTTTTGATCATCCAGATTCGCCTATTCATTCCATCAACTGTCAGGGTAACACTCTTTCTCTCTGCTGCAAGTTTCCACGTGAGGGCCACTCTTTCGTGAAAGAGCCCTGGCCTTTTTCCACATCCTCACTTCTCCCCAGGAAAAGGGAACTGGCGTATCTGAGCGGGGACTTTAGAACAGGACCAAGCCTCCACAGCCGTGCTCACTCCTGCCTTTCTGGTGAGAAGGCGTCTGCCTGTGGACAGCACGTGACACGGTAGGCGCTTAGCCAGGAGAGTCTGGCGGCGGCAGTCAAGGACCGAGGTGGGGGGAGGCAGACGTGCAGGACAGCCAGCGGGAGCTCAGTGTGACCTGCCCCAGGCTCCCTTCTCCCACGGCTCCACCAGTCATGGGCCTGACGTGTGAGCCCCCGTCTTCTTCCTCCTCCAGCATGTCTGGTTCAGAACTCACACAGGGAAAATAAGGTTGTTCAACTGCCATTTGTTAAACTCAGACATCATTAATTAATAAGTGTTTGCCATTTGATTACCACTCACCTGTGCGTTTCGAGCACTGTGTTAGATTTTGTGTATGCGATAGAGAATGAAAGCCTGGTCTGCCTCACAGGTCCTTTCTCTCTCAATATGGCAACGTGGATGCCGAACGAGACGGTAATAGTAATCACGGCTAAAAATTACTGAGTGCTTACAATACTCAAAACTCTTTGCTAAGTATTTAATTTCAACCCTATCATTATGCCCATTTTACAGGTGAGAAAACTGAGTATAACCCAAGGTCATACAGTTAGTAAGTGGTGAAGCCAGGATTTGAACCCAAGCAGACTAGAACCTGCACATTCTTCCACATCCTCCTACTGCCTGGAAACACTGTGAACACCAACCCCCCTTGCCGGTGGGACCATACACGCGGACCTCCTGTGAGGCGGGTGAGGCTTCCTCTCTCCATAACTGCTGCCTCGGGATTCTGCCTAGGTTATCCAGGTAGGTCCTCAGAAACACTGACGATCATTTAGTGCCATTAATCAGACACCATTAAGCTGTACCCACTGTAACTGTAAAGTCTATATTTATGGAACTATCCATACAACTGTGTTTGGCCAACACAGGTTACCTTATGTTTTAAATGAAAAATATTTAAGCAGACTGCGGTCCATAAACACCAGACGGTAGAAGTCCCATGCTGTAATTGAAACATTCAAATCTGAAAGGCAGTACTATGCCTGCATGCTAAACCCAAGGCTAATTTAAGGAAACTAATTTGGACCTTTCTTAAATGGCAAAGGTACCCAGAAGGTGATCATTTTACTGGAGGAAGAAACTCTGGTTTCACAGCATTAATTAAACAAGTCACAGTATTTCCTTCTCTAATGCAAGGTCTAAATGGTCTTAGGAGCATCTCTGACTCTGATTTTTTCATATTATTACCCGAATACCTGGTCAAGCCCTCAGTGCTGCCTCCCACCAAGGGTGATGAATCGGAAGAAGTGGCCAAGCCGCCGGCACCAGGCTCAAGCGCAAGCCTGCACCCGTGGGCTGATGCACAGAGCTGCGACGTCGGGTGATTCCTACCACATTATTTCACTCCGAATGTCCCCTATTCATTGAGAGAGGCACTCTCTCCCACTGCATTTTAGAAAGCATTCAGCCAGAGCTTTAAAAGATCAGACCCCTTGATCCGGTTATTCCACTGCTGGGAATCTAGCGAAAGAAAGAATACGAAATTCAAGCAAAGGTGCTCATTGCATGAGTTTTCACAATAGTTTAAGAGTAGAAGCTGCTTGAAGGTTCCAACGTAGGGAACTAGTTTGGACATTTCTCTTTTTTTTAAACTCACTCATTCATTCATTCATTCTTTCAAAAAAGTATTCCAGGCACTGGGGACACAATGGGGACAAAAACAAACACAACTTATGCTCTCTTGTAGTGCACCTTCTATAGTAAGTGGTGGGCCAGCCTGGTAACCATATAAATGAGCAGATAAGGACCACCAGCTCCCTGTGATGGAAAAAGGCAGGATGCTCTAGGAGCCCAGGTCAAGGCGGACTGATCTATCTGGGGGACAGGGAAGGCCGCCCTGAAGACTGGACATTTGAGCAGACAGCTGAAATATGAACAGGAGTTAACCAAGTGAGGGGGAGGGGAGGCATCCAGTATGAGGAAGGGGCACGTGCAGGAAAGATCAAGGAAATAAAAAGAACCCGGATGGCTGGAGCAGATGCTGGAGCCCAGAGAACCAGAGGGAGCACAGGAGGGGGACCAGGCTGGAGAGGTGGCAGCCGTGGAAGACCCTGTAGGCCAAGTTCTCCTAACAGCAATGTGAAGCCTTAAAGGGTACAATCAAATGGGCATTTTACAAAGAGCTCACTGGCTGCAATGTGGAAAGCTGAGTCGTGGATCACGATGCTACAACATGTCACTACAAAACAGAGTTTGTGAATAATTTGAGTAACAAAGGAAAGTAAGTATAATGGGATTAAGTATTAAAAGCAGGATACAAAACTGCACATAAAATATAAACTCGAGGGCTTCCCTGGTGGCGCAGTGGTTGAGAGTCCGCCTGCCGATGCAGGGGACACGGGTTCGTGCCCCGGTCCGGGAAGATCCCACATGCTGCGGAGCGGCTGGGCCCGTGAGCCGTGGCCTCTGAGCCTGCGCGTCTGGAGCCTGTGCTCCGCAACGGGAGAAGCCACAATAGTGAGAGGCCCGCGTACCGCAAAAAAAAAAAAACAAAACCAAATATAAACCCGATTTTATAAAATATATGGGCTGAAAAAAGGCTGGAAGGAAATACATTAAAAATATTAACTGCTTATCTTAGGGAACATTAGAAATATTAACAGTGCTTATCCTAGGGTAGTGAGATTACAAATAATTTTTTTCCTTATAGATTTCCGGACTTCCGTCACACGAAAAGCCTCTTTCGTAACTGTTTTACAATTTAGACTATAAAATATTAATAGAATGCTTGACAACAGGAATACAGCCTCAATCTACTGATTAAGTACTGAGTATATTTACCTGTAACTAGATTAGCATTGAACTGAAACCCTCCCCAACAGACCTTGAAATATCATGAAGATAATTAACTAAGGTCTACAGATCAACCTGCGTTGAGACAAGAAAGATCCTCAAAATTAATTCCATTTCAGTGTTGCCAAAGGGGTGCATATTTTTACAGCTTTATCGATTAATTCAGTTGCTCACATTTGCAAGAAGAGAGGAGTGAGGCTACAGATGAATGAAGCACCCAGATGACATGATGTTATAATTCAACAAGAGCACTTTCCACATATGGTATCATTTATTCCCACCACTAAACTAAGTCAGATTCTACTGGACAGTCTTGTGGCCGGTGTAAGAGAGGCTCAGAGGCAAAAGCATTTGTGTCCATTCACAGCAGAGCCTCATCCAGGCAGTGGCCATGTCTGTCCTAATCTCTCTCACATCCCCAGTGCCTGGCACATAGAAGGTGTTTAATCTGTTGGGCTGAAGTCCAGTAGAAGGGCCTAGAGCCAACCCAGGTCTGCCTGGTGCTAGAGCTTATGCTCTCATCAAGAACACCTCACTTCCCCCTCTTCCAGAAACAGAGGGAGCCCACTTGCACTGGCATTTTGTCTTTCCCCTCAGCTGGGGAAATGTGTACAGAACTCAGGTGATGAGAGTTTGCTCATCTACGTCAGCAGGTACGTATCACAGCTGAGCTGGTGACCATGGGGAGGGTGGGGGGACATGCAGGCTAGTCCCCTCTGGGACATCGACTCACCCAATGTATTTGGAGGACAGTTTTCAGTGTCAATTCAAGTTTTAAGCACTCGTATCCTTTAAGAGGGCAATTTCAATTCTAGCAATTTATCTCACAGGAAGTCTTGAAGAAGTATTGAAAGAGGGAGGAACCAAAACCTTGTCCGTCAAGCAAAAACTGGCTATAGATAAACTAGTGCATCTACATGACAGCAAACACACTTAAAAAAAATATGTACTGAAAAGGAAAAAGTCAAGGTGTGGTAAGTTTAAAAAAATAGGTTGATAACAGTGCCTTTGGTATTTTATGCTAGGAAAAAAAATAACAAAATTAAAGTGCTATATTTTAGTATATCATGAAAAACTTATGGTGGCCTGTGAACCACAATGTCTATAGTAGTGGCCACGACCAGAAGAGGTTTACTGTAACTGCACATCACACGGATGTTGGAACCTTCTACAGGATGCTTATGCTACTTTTGAAAGTAGGGGGGAAAGAGAGATTTTCTTTTTCATTATAAATTGTGGAGCTATGAAAATCAGCTAATTTACTAAGTAAGGCCTTGTTCACACCTCTTTTTATTCAGATGAAGCATACATCTGCCTTAAGCAGAACGCTCCACCTTCCTTAAGCCGAGGCGCTGCGTTTCCCAAGCAAGCTTGCTGATCTGCCGCGCATCGCACAGAGGCCGCTTGGGCTCAGCCAGCACTCTAGGGCCATAATGGAGGGGCTAGTTCTCAGGTTCAGTCAAGAAAGCGAAACCCTTCATAGATGGGTTTGCACACAGCGTCCTGATAAGCTAACACGCCCATCTCTCGCCCTCTGCAGCGGTGGCTGGAGTCGCACAGAACAGAACGCTTTACCTGCTCGACTTCATGGGCTGCTCATAGGGTGTCTGCTGGATGGCGTACTCCTGGTACCCTCTCCGGGGCGCCAGGTCGGCCACCGCGGCCTCGGGGTCTGCGGCTCCTGCTTCCGGGGGCCCAGCCTCCACCGGAACAATCTTGGTAGCACCTGAGATGGAGGCATAACGCACCATGTATTAAAGAGGCGCCGTGAGGGCCCTGACCACCCCCTGCCCCCAGAGCAGGGGACGGAGCCTGGGAAGCATATTTCTTTACTGTGTGGCACCCATGCAAGGGACTAGTTTTCCTTCAGTTCACACCTTTAACTTGTGTGTTTATATACGTGTACGCATGTGTGTGTAAGTGTGTGTGTGTGTGTGTGTGTGTGTACATGTGTATGTTTGGGGGGAAAGGGCAAGTTTTCCGATAATCAAAACCTTCTTCTGAGATACATTTTCACTTGATCTCCTTACTAAACAACAAAAAACTAGATCCATATACACATATATGCTTCCTACAAGATTTCACATAGATCCACATGTGTTAAACTTTACGCAAATGTAAAACAGCGTCAAGACAGAATGGAGCAGTGGAATCAACTGTGAACAGGAATCTAAGCTGCCTGGGATCTGGTCCCAAATATGACATCACCCTCCCGCCTCCAGACCTCTGTGTCCACCCTGTGAAATGAAAGGTCTGGAGTGGAAAACTCAAAGGTTACCTTTATTCGTGCAAGTCCAGGATGTGAAACGATCAAAGACCGTTTATAGCAGCGTATGTGCACGAGGGTACGTGCACACGCACGTTATATATCAAGTGCACTAAAGAAAAGGCTCCAATCTACCTCTCGTTTCTGGAATAGCAAAGGAAATTAACCACTTTTTACCCGCCCCCTTACAGAAATCTCAGAATACTACCATCAATTCTTAAGAAATCATTATAGAAACTTTCTCTAGAGACAGCTAAACCCAGGAAGCTCTCTCCTGGCATTTCCATTTCCCGGAATAACACTTCTCTGAAGTAGGGTGGGGCAGACAAAGTGACTTTCCAGAAACAACTTCTAGTCACATAATCTTATATGGCTTTTTCTCTGCTGATTACCTTACCCTGCACTGAAGTATCAAGAGGCATTTATTCAGCGTTTTCATTTTAAATAATCAGTTATCAATACTATTAGCACTGAAAAAAGATGTTTAAAAAGGCTCTAGCTGTCCTCAAAATCCTAAACTTGATTTTTCAAAATTTTATTTAACAGCTATCACCTCAAATGGATAGGAAAAAACCCATTATTATACTTTGGAATCTACTATCATAAACTGCTTTTTGTCTAAAGTATCCTTTCCTGGAAGAGACTTTTTTTAAAAAGGGTAGTATAAGAAATCCACTGGCTATTTTATGTTTAAGGAAGAGGAGACAGGAATTTCTAGTATCATAAAATATATGATGAACCCACTAAAAAATGCAAAAAAAGAAAAAAAAAGTGAGGTGGAGGGTTTTGGAGAAGCCGCCAACCTCCATGTGGTGCGAGTGGTCTTACACGTAGGATGGGGCGGTAAGGGCAGGGAGGACATCCAGGAGAGGGGCTGGTGAGGGGGCAAAGAAAAAGACACTCTCCTTGGCCACTGCTCCTGTGAGCTGCCACTCAAACGACAAGGACAGGTCATGGCTGCAGAGGTGGCGGAGGCAGCAGCAGGGGCAGCCCTCACTCCCTTTCCTCTGGACATGCTCGTCCACCACAGCCCTGGGCAGTGACAGGTCAGCCATCATCCCAAGGTACTGGGTAATTCAGTGGAGAGCCCGACAGTGAGGAAGCCGCTCAGGATCACAGCCCCAGCTGTCTGGCTGCCTGCGGCACAGCCCCGCCCACAGAGTCCCATTCTGTCCCCTCCCGCTTGTTTTGCTCACCTGGAATCACTTCATGAGCCGTTAAAACCACACTTATGATGGGCTTCTTGGCTCCGGAGATCTGCGCGGCCTCTTTTCCCGAGCAGACCTTCTGGACTTTCTCCACTCTCTGAGTCCGCAGTCTCTTCGGGGCCTTTTCTCGATCGTCTTCCTTATACTTCTTCTCCAGCTCAAGGTCAGATTCGTTACCTAAGGAGCAAATACCAAGATGCATAGAATATCCTCCTATGTCAGTGATGGAGTCAGGGAGTGCACACAGCCCCAACCCTTTTACGGGACGACAGTAAAGGAAACATACACGTGTGATACAGACACTGGTCCACGGTGCCATGCAGGCCCCTTTACCACTTCGGGCAGCATCTTTGCTTCTTCAGTCTTTCACGTGATTCAATAAATATCATCCCCCGCCACAGGCCACCACATGGGCACGGAGGATACAGCTGACACGGCAGGCAGAGCCACGCATCTTGTTGTCGTGAAGCCAACCAGCCCACAGTGTCATCTATCATCAATCAACACTGCGGAGAAGACATGGTCTTCTTTAGATATACAGCCTAAGAAGTTGTTCAGTTACTCATCTTCCAGTTAGTAGGTGCCTTCCATGTGCCAGGCACGGTGGATATAAAGGCTGACAGGGTTTTGTTATACAGCAGAAACTAACACACCATTGTAAAGCAATTATACTCCAATAAAGATGTTTAAAGAAAAAAAGAAAACAAGCTTAGCTACAAAATAAATAAATAAATAAAGGTAACCTAAAGAAGACTGACAGGGCACAGACCCAGACCCTGCTCTAGAAAGCCCTGCAGCCTGAGGGGTAAGAAACACTTCATATCAAAGTGAAGCATAAAGGAGTGCGTGCTATTCCCAATTCCTAAGTGAGAAGGAAATACGGGGAAGGAAAGGACAGGAGTTGTCTCTTTCCAAGAATCACAGCCACAAACCTGCAGTAGCCTGCCCAAGAACTACTTCTTCAGAACATTCTAACAAAGAGACAGGACCCACTTGGCACAGCCCTGCGTTAGAGATGAACACGGGGTGGGTGGATGGTCACGGGACAGGCACATCGTGCAGGCTTGGAAAGCGCTGGAATAGGGGTTGTCAGGGAGGTGAAGTCAGAACCAGGAAGTAATAAAGCAGAAGCCGGAGAAAAGGGAGAAACCAGAGGGAGACAGCCTGAGGCAACTCAGGAAGCCTGTGCTTCCCGTGATTTAAGTTGTCCACAGCCGGACCCACACAGAAACCCACCGATGGACACCTGAAGAAAGACAGAAAATGGAGAAGTGCAAGCTCCTAGGACGGCATGCTGGCTGGAGGAAATCTCTCGCAAGACGAGGCCAGGAGAAAACCTGGCTAATGGGGCAGGTGGATTGAAACAAACAATTTTCTGTGTTCTATAAATGAGAGTCTTTTCACGCTTGTCCCAATCATCCAGGTGCTTGAACATTTTTAGATCTGGTAGAAACAGTCACGGGTTTTTTTTAACTGCTGGAAAAAGGTCTTTAGTCATATAATTAGTGTCAGCACCAAACATGGTAACAGCAAACTGAAAAGAAATATTAGTAAATGAGATCATGATTCAGAGTGTACTCTGCAAGGCCAAAGGGAAGAGTCAAGACGGTTACATGCATCCACCCCTTGAAGAACACAATGACTCCTAAAAAGCTGAAGAATGGGGCAAAACACGGTATCCCCAAAGTCACTGCCGATGCTTACCTGATGTTCTCTGATTTTTGATCTGCATCGGGTAGTTTTAAGAGATAGGTGTGCATAAATATAGAATATACTGGATGCTATAAAGAGGTAGAAACATACTATAGGACTTCTTGCTTTTAAAAATGACGCTTTACTTTATAGAAGAATTCACCACAGATTACAATTCAATACGTGGATGACACAGCAGGAATAGATAACGTTTACATAAAAAAAAAAAAAAAACAAGAATTAGAGCTTGCCATAAGTTGAATCTGGGTTTACATCATGAACCAACTACAAAAGCCAAGAGCATATACACGATGTCAGCCGGCATGACCATGAAGTAGCTGAAGCGATCATGGTTACACTCCCCACACTCTGCACTGGATTGACCATGTCTGGACTCAGCTTTATGCATCGTACGTTAAGAATACACTGCAGAACTGGGTGCACGAGGATGGTGGACAGGAGTGGAAGAAGGTCTGGAGGACTGAAACCCGCTAAAGACATGGGAGTTGACCCAGGTGGAGATGAGGAGACTGGATGGGACTCTGGTCTCTCAGCCCAACTATTACCACAGCTCCTATTCGTGTCCTTGCTTCAGCCACCTGCCCGGTCCCCAGGACAGAGGAAGCCGCTCCAGCCATTCTGGCAGCGGGAACTCCAGGACCCCAGCGTGGCCAACAGGGTCTGGGGTGAAGGCTGCCAAGGGCTTCTGGGAACAGTTTCCTTCCCTAAGAAAACCTCTGCTTCACTGGGCATCACTACTGTCCACTGCCTGGAACTGAGGCAATCACCCAGAACCTACAAGAGATCAAGGGAAAGCCCAGGTCGACACCTTGAGGGTCCGGAATGAAGGATGGACCCTGGGACGGCAATGGTACATCTGCACCCCCCCGACCTGACCCGACCCGACCCTGGAACCGCCGATCCCCATGCATCTGTGACGTGGGAGAATGGACATTCCCACTTTCCAATTTGTTTCTAATTGATGCCTCTACTGAAAGTATCTCGACTAACACACTCTCCAAACCATTTTCCATCTTGACCAGAGAGTGAATCGTTTTTAAAACCCAAATCTGACCCTGTCACTCCCCTGCTTAAAACTCTTCAATGGCTTCCCTCCCATCTCCATGAGCAGAAAGTGCTAGATAAAGTCCTCCAAGATTCGCCATCAATCATCTCTCCCACGACCCCTGCACCCTCAAGGCCAAGATCCCCAAGTACGCACCCACGTGTACTCATCTGCTCACCCCTTCAGGCTCCAACTATACTGAACTACAGCCCCTGGAACTGCATGCAGGTCCCCGTAACATCTAACACCCAATCCACAGGCCCCTGCTTGTCCAGATGACAAAGGCAGTTCAGATTTACACACAAACACACACACACACACACACACACACACACCAAGAAATCAACATTATCAACGGTTGGATTTCCCACACTGCTTTGCAGTTATCTGTTTGGATGCCTCATCTGTGCTGTGACCTCCAGGAAATTGGGTCTGTGTCTTCTTGTTATTTTATTGAGCCTGACGCAGACCGATAGCAGAGGACCTAACCTAGAACACAATGAAGACCTGCTCTGTTGTGCTCAAAAAGGCGAAGCTAGGACCAATGGGTAGAGGTCAGCAACAGACTTCACCAGAAGAAGAAATTTCCAGCAGTCAGAGCCATCCAACGAGGGAGAGGTGGCTTTAGAGATGTGTTTCTCAGGAGGGTTTTCGAGGAGCTTCACATAGCAATCGTGGTGCTGTGAGAAAGACTGAACCACATGGGGGGTCAAATCAGACAAGCTCTGCATCTCTGAATTCTGAGACCCTCCCAACAGGGAGATGGAGCTGCTATGTAAGGAGGACGGCAGGAGAAAGGAGGTGGAGGGGCGGGCAGTACAAGACAGTAAAAGAAAACGCGGAGTAAGACAGCGGGCAACGGGAGAAGATGCACCTTCCACCTCCTGGGCAGCCACCAGCACCCTCCGTGCCCGTGTGGGCTCTGATTCTCCCCGTAGCAAATGCCAGCGGGGCTCTCACCATGTCCCCGAGGCCCACACACGACCCTGGCAGCAGCTGCAGTGGACACTCAGGCTCACCCTGCACCCCAGCGTCCGACCTCAAGCTTGCACAGGTGTCTTGAAGCATTCGAGCTAGGCCCCTGCTGCCCAGAGGTGGAGACGGGTCAACGTGGTGGGGACGACCCTCAACCAAGGAGGAATGGGAAGCAATGCACAGCCACTCTGGGCTCCCGGCCTGAGTGCACATTTCTGGGACACATTCTGGAAGCTTCGAGATCCTGGCAGAGTCAAACGCCCAGTGACCACAGCTGGAACCCAGCAGCAAACCCTTGTCTCTCCCCCTTCCCTGTCTCACCCTCCCCACACCTCACTCCTGCTTCCTGGGATCCCCACCCCAGTAACTGCCTGCAGCCGGGGCAGCTTGCAGGGAGCATAAGCGAAGTCAACCCCATTCAAAACTGTCCCAAACGCGCACCTCCAAGCCCCCACGCCCTCCATCAATTCCCTGTGGCCCCATGCGACATGGATCCACAGCCCATTCAGCTACATTCCACTCTCGAGAGCTTCCAGAAGTTTCCACAGTAAGTATTCCCACTGATCCAGGCACCACGTGGCAGACACTGTACAAGCAGCCTTGGAAATGATTCTTGGAGTTATCTTAACCCAACTCCTTGACGACTGGAGCACAGTGGAAAGAACACAGCCGCTACAGAACAGAAGCATGTGCATGCAGGGAACAGCAGGTAATTCCGGGTAAGACACCGCGTATAAGAAAGGGGAGCCAAGAGGTGGAAGAGGGGCAGGCAGGGGCAGAGCGTGAAGACCCTGGACGACAAAGGCAAGTGCCTCCTGTAGAGAAATGAGGGGTCTCTGGCCCGCCCCTGCACGCGTGCTCCTCGCAAGCCCTGGGCCCAGCCCACTGCAGCCCGCACGACTATCTAGTCTCGTTCCCAGCACCAGGTCAAGCACGTAGAAGGTGCTACCCGCTTGTGTGCAGAGAACAGGGAGGGTGGAGGGAGAAAGAGAAGGACATCTGAATAAACGTCTTGCGGGTAACTTTGTGCTCACTCCCTTTGGACATCAAAGAAGTCCTCACTTCCACTTGACCTGCTTGTTTGGGGATTTCCCTGCATCCTCACTTGACCCATCTTTGTACTTTTCCAAGTTGCCACTGAACCGCTCCTGCATGCAGCCCGGGAGTCCTGCCAGCGCCCGCATCCCTCCCTCGGCTCACCTGCACCACAGTCTCCCACACGGAGCTTCTACACAGTCCCCTACTCCAGCCACTCTTCACCACGTGCCAAGGCGGCACAGAGGAGAAGCACAGCAACAGGCACGTCTGAGTCTCTCCCCGCTTCCTACCCACCAGGCTGTCCTCTTCCCAAGTCTCTCCCTCCACTCTGATCTCCTACCCTGGTGTTTTGGGATATGCTATGTGTAGCATTTGCTGCAGAATGAGGTAGGGGGGTCATATCTCTGGTTTCCAGCCTCTCGAGGTAATTGGATTTAATCAGCAAGGCTCCCACTGCCAGCATCACCAGTCCTTTGGGAGTCGGGAGAGGAGAAAGTCCCAGGACCTCATAAGAACCTCCACTGACAAGTCCTGACTCTCCGCCCACATCTCCCACCCAAACTATCCCAGGATGGGCCCGCTCTCCAGGCTGACGGTGGAAAGACCCTCTCACTCCAGACCTGACACTGCTGGAGCCTGAGACAAATTAACCCATCAGGCTCTGTGGACACACTCACTTTTATTTGTAGGACTCATCCTGGTTGTGACTCAGAAAGGCCAAGTCAACGATGGGTCTGACTCCAGGTCTGCCTCTTCCGTTTCTCTGCCTGTTTGCTAGTTATGACCCTCTCCTCAATCTGGTTAAGGATTCATGTCAAGTAGTGTTCTTCTGAAAACAGAATTTCTATTTCTAATACCAAGTTCAACAATGATTCCCTCGTACTTAATAAGACATTCTCTTTGTGAGCTTTTTTTTTCCTTGTTGTCCCATTTCCAAATTTTCTCAGGGTCCATCTTCAAACAAACCATCATTTCTACACAAAAGAAAGAAATATTTCCTTGTAAATTATCCCAGCACTACAGAATGTATTTGTTCCTTACCAGCCACAGTTCATTCACCATATACTTGTGGAGTGCCAGGGCCTGTTCTAAGCATTTGTGATCCTGCAGGGTACAAAACAGAGAGAGACCCTTGCCCTCTGGAGTTTACGTGCTGGTGGGGAAAGACAGACAACACAGTTAAAACATAATAATTAAGTAGATTACATGATATATCAGGAGGTAACTTTAAAATTTCTCATTTTACCGGAGCCTGGTGAAAGAACACAGGCATGTGGAAGATGAACAAGTCTGATTTTTTGTTTTTAGGAGAACCATTCTTTAGAGGGCCCTACTCCATTCTACAAAGGAAAAACAATCTTTGGTCAGAATCTCATAAAATCAAAATAAAAAGAATCTTATAAAATCATCTGCCCCTTTTACAGGAATAAGACAAGTCTGAATTTTTAAGCGCTGTGGTCCAGTGTGCTAACAAACACATCTCACATGACCAGTTTCTACTGATGGGGAAAGTCATTGTGACAGGGCTTATTTACTTGTTGACTTTGTTTCTGGTCTGTCCCCATAGACAATGTAAGTGCAAGGCAGCCGGGCAGGATTGAGCCCATTTTGCTGGACACCTGCCACCGGGCCACTACCCTGAAGGGCTCTGTGAAGTGGGAAGAGATGGGTGGGACCTCACCTTCACAAAGCGAGAGAGTCAGCCCTTCATTAAACGGATTACAAGTGAAGGCCTCTCAGATGCCTGGCCCTGTGCTGGGCTCTGGGGGCCCAGAGAAGAACCCGGCCTGTCCCTGCCCTCGGGGAGATGACCAAACGCGGATGGCTGCCCCACCCATCAGAAAACCCCTCCCGCCATCTTCTCCTTTAGTCCTTGGGCCCTAGAGAAGCTGAACTGTTCCTGAGCCTGTTACAAACACCCAGCATCACGCCTGAGTTCCTCTGACTGCAAAGCGCGGGCTTCCTGCTGCCCTCTCCTGCCTCCGATGGGCCAGGAGGAGAAGTTTAGACAAAGGACCAGAGAGGAACCAACAAACAGCGGGCCCCGTGGTGAGAGGCAGTGGTCAAGTGGCAAAGCCTCGTACTGTCCTACGGGGACCAAAAGGACAGGTGGGTCTGGCTGGTCAGCCGAGAAGTGAGGTCCACGACCAGTGCTCTGCTTTCTCCGTGGGGAATGGTGCTCAGCTTAAAGGCTCTTCGTGCACCATGATGCCTGGTCTTATTTCTAAGAAGCCCCTCTCCTCCCCCCTCCCCTCTCTGACAGGGCCCTGGTCCATCTGTGCTGAAGGCTGGTGAGAACATAAAGGGCGGCACTTGCTCAGTGCGTCCTCAGCTGAGTTCCCAGAAGCAGCAAGAGGCCATTTGCTCCTGATCACTGTGCTGATGAACGGCCCACCTGGGCGCCCGCCTGCCCGCATGAACGCACACCGTGCAGGGACTGCACGGCTGGCAGCCCTGGTGCAGCACACGGCCGCTCCGGCCCCCGCTTCCAGGGCCAGGCATTTAAAGTCCTGTCATGCTTGGCGATGGCAGCCCAGTTCTGCTCTGCAGCCGTGCTCCTTGCTACAAAGAAGCAATTCTTGGAAAGTGAAGAAAATAGAGTTTCTGTTCCGTGCTCCTTGCTACAAAGAAGCAATTCTTGGAAAGTGAAGAAAATAGAGTTTCTGTTCCGTTCAAACTGGTAAATGTCTATCTTCCCTGCACTGAGACAGACTAAACCCTCTGGCAATGAACAAGGCTAACGGAACATGGCTCTTCTGACAAGTCGGAGAACCCCAGCTGACACCCAGGCTCCCGGGCTGATGCCAATGGGTAATTTGGGGTAATTTACTCACTCTTGGTTCAGAGAATGCCCAGCTGACTCCCTGGGCTGACACAGTGCCTGGTGAGGAACGGGCAGCAAGTGGATCTCTTTCAATAAATACACCCAGCATGGAAAATGAAGACAGTGAGGGGGGCTGGGCGTGAGGGAGCACCCGGGTCCCACTCCACGTCTTCTAGGTAGTGCTTTCCAGATGAACCGCCTTCCAGATAGGCTGCTACTTTCATGTGTTCCTTACGCAATGAATGTTAAGGTAGTATTTTATCTTCAAATTGTATGAAACATCTGTAATATCTTCACTGAGCTCTACAAAAGACTCTATCCAAAAGAAAGCAGGATGTGATTTTAAGTGAGATCAAGAGCGGAAGTCTGTCTGAGATGCTTAAAAGGCAGAAGAGATGGGATACCATCAACCCGCCCCCGGTAGACCAGCAAGGGCACAGGAAGGAAGGTCAGTGTTAATCTCATCAGCAACACTGGGTTTCAGACTGAAATATCTGACAGCATCTAGGCCCGTCTGGTGTTTTTCCTTTAGTCAATAGTCATGAGAGGGAGGTAACCTGTACCACTGTAATAGCACCACGTTATCTTCTGAGAGGCACATTACAGTCTGCAAAGCACTTTCATGAGCACTAACTAGCACCTGTAACTCTACTGCATGTGCACACTGTGCCTTTTTAATCAACCTTCTCACATTTCACTTTTTCCCCCAAGGCTCTAATAAAATGTGCTTTTCCGCATACGAGGTGCTTGGCTGAAGTGCCCTTGTCCAGCAAACTTCACACCGTGCTGCACCACCATCTGAATCCAATTGTGATCGCCACTGCATCAGGATGTGGTTTTCAAACGTTTTTTTTTTTTTAGCAGCAGGACATTTTGAGTGAATTCTTTAAGCAATTTCAACATAAACAATCAATAAAAGGGCATGACTGCTCTGGTTAAAGTGGGTAGGGTCCAAGCCAGCCCCCCACTAGCTACCCCCTCCACGGCCCTCCCAGCCCTCCATCTCAGCCGCAAGTGCCTCAGCTTTAAAACAAGTAGGTGAGGATGCAGGAGGGACTGTCACATACCACTTTCACCACAGTCGCTGCTCTGAGTGGCCAGCGCAGAGTCAGGGTGTGTGAGCTACACTCCAGCTCTGCCTTCGAGCTGGGCCAGTCTGGAACTCTCTAAACCTAGGGTCCGAATCTGCAAAATGAGTCATTGTGAGGTTCAAGTGAGGGAAGGTCACAGAGTCCTCTCCAGGGGGGCGGCGGGAATCACGCAGTCGCCCCCAGGCCGCACGCGTTTGGGGCCAGTGACTTCCTGCCTGAAGATGCACATGTGCAGCTCAGGGCTGGGCTGGGGTCCTGGCTTCGCAGTGGTTCTGGCTGGTTTCTGCTAACAGGAGAGGCACAGGAAGGGCCGCCTCACCCTGCCCCCGAGCCCGGAATGTTCTGCGGAGTCACTGACGTCCTGGGAACGGTATTGTTCAACATCGTGACATCTGTGCCTCACTGCTCTTCAACCACAGCACACTGACAGAATTCTTTACATTTCATTTCCTTTTGAAAAGACGGCGTTTAAGAAGTGACGACACTGCAACATGGAAGCGGGAGTTCCCAGGTGGGTGCACGCGCCCCTCAGTGCTGACACTCCTACGACAGCGCCCGGGGCCCTCACGCGGGGAGGCGTCCTGACTTCAACTGAAGGCGGCCCTGCTTAAGGAGCAGAGACCAAGCATGTGCTCCATTCTAAGGGGAATGAGCAAAGATCCAGTGTCCCCAGTGTTCTAGAAAGTTTCCACTTGCCCCTCCAGGCCCACCCTCATCTGTCTCCACCCAGCTCCCGGAGGCTCACCTGTACGGGTCACACAGGGGCTCCATCGCCCTCTGGCTTCCATCACCAGCAGAAGACAGGAGGGAGGGAGGGGAGTAGGGGGCGATATTCTCCAGGCCCCCTCCCTGCAAAGGCTGCAGCTCTCCCTGCAGCTCTCTCCTGCCTCTACACCTCGGGTGACAACGACTCCCCCACTGTCCCCAGCCTCCCCCAGGACCAACACCTACCCACACTGTACAAATAATCCCTTTAGTAAACTCTCAAATCGCCACGTGCTTGCTGCCAGCTCCACGGGGCGACGCTTTCAGTCATCTCTACATGACCCCTCTTTCCGGCCCCCAAATCTCATCTTCACCCCGGCCGTGTCAAGCACCCCCGACTGACACGGCTCCTGCTCAGGCCAGCACAAGGCACATTCCCAAGACCAAAGGACTCTTATCCCAGCTTCGTCTCATTGACTCTCCCTGCGTCACTGACCATCGCTGATCCCGTCCTTCTCCCCCTTTAAGGCGGCCTTCCTGCTCTTCTCTCCCTCTGGATGCTCGGCACCAGGGTCCTCAGGAAGCCACGCTGCTGTTTGCTTCGGTTCCATCCCAACCCCTGCTGACCACCCACATGTGCCCTCACCCACGAAGGGGCCTCCTGCCGGTCCCACACCCAGGTGGATGACACCCCCATGGACACCCAGAGTCCACCAAACTCAGTGTGTGACCAGAACAAACTCATCCTCTCTCCCCCAAACCTGCTTCTCCCTTGGGTTCTCCGGATTGGCAGGGGCCACCCTCCACCCCAGCACCTGAGCCAAAACCTGGGCCCCCTCCCTCCCACAACTTCCTGCTTCCTGTCCACATCAACCTGTGCCCAGGGCCTGGGAATCACACTTCCTCAGCAGCTCTAGAACACACCCCCTTCTTTGACGCCCACTGCCACTGCTGAAACCAGATACTGCAGACCCTCCACCAGGCCCTGCACCAGCCTCCTACAGTCTCCCCACAAGCACATGCGGCCAGCAGCCTCCTCCGGGCCTTACAGGATGCTACTCCCTCTGCCAGGCTGCATTCCACATGCCTCCCCCGCCTTCTGCCTCCTCTCACCTCCAGCCCCACCCACCCTACAGAACACCAGGCCCATGTGGACGTCAAAGCTCTGCCCAAGCCCTTCCTGACCTGCCCTGCTCTCTCAAGCTGCCTCTGAAGTCCCGTCTCTGAGCTCCCTTAAGATCCCGTGTGGCCTCTGCGGGTGCTCATCACACTTACCCCAAAGTGTCAGTGTCATCTGTTTGCCCCGCCCACCAAACTCTGAACAACTTTACTATACAAACTTCCGTTCATTTGACATCACATAGCCCAGCAACCACCGCATGCCTGGTACACAAACAGTAGGTGCTCAATCAATGCTTCCGATGAATTAATGAAAGATCTACAGCAGGGGTTCACAAACATTCCCACTTTTCTCAGCTCCTAACCATACACACACATGCACACGCACACACTCCTTTAACTCTGACGAGCTTCTCTGACTTCACTGAGAAAAACGAAGCTCACTTGATACAAAAGCTCTCAACTAAGTTCCCTTTATCTCAGAGTCTCCCTGCTCTTTGCTCACCATGCCCTCCTGTCCTAGAGGAGTTCCTTTGGGAGGGATACTGCTCCATTTTCCAACGCCCCACTCTTAGCAGTGGGATCTGTGTCTGTGTTTACCCTCTAACTCCCCAAGGGACTTCGCAGAGTCCCGACATGGAATAACATGCAAGCAAGGCACACTGATTTAGGAAAGGGCAGATGAAGAGTTAACCACAGGAGCAATCACACATGTGTAGAAGTTAGTTCGTACACACTCATTTGTAATCAACACAGCACTAATATTCTAAAGTACCTATTCCAAATTGCCCAAGAGCTAATTAAATCTCAGAACACCCCAGAGAGTCAAGTGTTATCAGCCGCATTAATAAAAAGCCCAGAACAGCTGTCAGAACAGCAGCCTGATATGGGATTATATTCTGGGGCTCTGCCAGTGAGTCATGCCACACTGCTGATGCAGCAGTTTAAGAAACTTATTAACCCAAGATAATGCTATCGAACCTGCTGACTGTGCATCACTCTCACCCTCCCTCTTCCCCTCAGGCTTTCTCAAGTCTTCCCGTCTCTCTTGCTCTGAGGGAAGGACAGGCGAGCACCTGCTCCGAGCACAGCATTCCCACAAACAGGAAACTATGAGTATAAGCACCTGCAGAGCATGAGGCCGTCAGCCTCCTTGTGACTCTGTCCTCACTGCACACTCACCACAGTGAACTAGCCAGCATTCCTCAAACACGCCCCCAGCCCTGCACCTGCAGGCTTTCGCAGCAGCCATCCTGATGGAAATGCCTAGCCCATCCCCTCCCCCGCCCCCTATGTCAGCCTTAGACATGGAGTTCACGGCCCCTCTCTCCAGGGAGCCCTCCAGGATACACCCACGGGGGCGCGGTCCTGCCCTGCCCCCTCTGCATTGGGCTGGCCCCTCCATCGTACTGTATCCATTCACCCCTTGGTCCTCCTCCCCAGGCTCAGCTGCTCAAGGGAAGAGACTCGTTTTACTCGCTTTGATCTCCAAAGTCTGGCTTAGTGCCCAGCAACAAGCTCAGGAAGGAGGAGAAAAAAGAGAAGAGGATCGGCCGCTGCAGGGATCTCACTCAGCCCTTGGCTTCAGACAGCTCCTCAGCAGCTGGGAAGCTCCAGGCACAGCAGTAAGTCCGGCTTTAAAGGCCGCTGGGCCACGGGCCATTCATTGCAGCATTTCTCAGTGCTCGGGTTGTTAGTGGTGAGAGAGAGACTCCTTTTCAAAATGGGGGGTGGGGAAATAAGTAGCTGCTACTTGTCTGAAGAGCCATCACTTGGAGAAAGGCCCCCTGTGTCACAGGCTCCATCCCTCCCATCACGTCCCTCGAGGCGGGATACAGGCAGCCCCCGAACTGCAGAGAGCACGACGCAAAGGGGCTGCAGCACAAGAGGCCGGCCTCCAAGATGCTGGACAAGATATTCCATAAAGCCCTGCTTGGGTGGGATTTAGTTAGCTCCTCTTCTCCCCCAGCCCCTGCCCCCCACCGTGAAAAATGGCACTGAGTGCCCTCTGATTACCTGAGAGTCGCAGCAGGTCTGTAGTAGAGAGCACAGGGCCGGCTCCACATCTGACTTATGTCACGTGTCTCACATTGGGACACGTAGTCACCAAAGGGACTGGAGGTTTAATTCAGGTGACTCTGGGCCAGGGCAAGGTGGAGAATCAGAGGACCAGCACTCAAAGACGGCTGGATCCACGTGACAAAAGCTGGAGCTCGGAAGTCGAAGGGACCAGGATTCACGTAATTACTAGCTGGCGTCGGGCAGCTTCCTTCGTCTAGCAGAGCCTGTATCTTCATCTAAGCGATGAGCCGGCAGCCCTGCCTCAGCACCCAGCAGGAGGATGAGAACAGATGCTCAGCACCCTGACAGCAGCTGGCACAGACGGGCACACGGTAAGAGGAGGCACCATCACCGCTGCGGGGCCCAGCTGGGGCCCACAAGCATCACGCTCCCGCTGACCTGGGTCTAGGATTCTGTGGACCTACAGGAAGCTCTAGACCAGCTCGCCTCTGGAATTATGGAAGCATGTAAACAAACTCTGCCAAACTTAGCGGCCTGAGCCGTACCCACAGTTTGCTCACCCAGGGCCCGTCTCTGGGGCCTGTCAGGGCTCATGGCTGCAGATCTCACACTCTCTTCCTTCCATAAACAACTCTGGCAATGGATCCCATTCTCATTTATCTGAATTTTATTCCAAGTGTCAGGAGCTACTGGAGAGAGAAAGGTCACGTGCAGGTGTTTTCCTTCAGCGGACGTTTAGCAGGGCTGCCTGCACCAGGGCACCGTGCCGGCCTCAAGAATGAGAAACAGCTAGGGAGCTGGCTTAGAGGGTTCAGGGCAGCTTTCCAAGAAGAAAAAGCTGCCTGTGCAAAAGAGCCCATGGGGCACGTGGGGCGGAAAGCAGGCAGAGGTGAGGCCCCTCCACGCAGCGGGGGAGGCCACGGGAGGACTCTCAGCAACAACGTGACGTGTCACCTTAGCACGTGACATCCTTCTGTGAAGGGCGAACTTATGGGGAGCAGGTCTAGAAGTGGAGCAGCCGGTCTGCTAGGCAAAGAGTCCATATGAGAGATGAGAAGGCCAGACCCAGGGCAGGGAGGACGCCCGGAGAGGAAACCGACTGAGGGCTCCAGAATCGTGGGGAGTCGGCAGGCTGGAAGTGAGCCAGAGGAGGACGCAAGGATGACTCCAGACTCTAGCTCAGATGACTCCACAGCACCAGCAAAGGAGAGGTAACTTTCACAGGCAACCCTCAAACACAGGTGAAAAGAATGACAGCGGAAACCTGAAATGTGAAGAGCAGGGGAGAAGGAGGAAAGAAGGAAAACAACTACAGAGGCAAAAGCTGAGTGGAAGCCAGTACAATGGCCAGACAGTCAGCAACACGAACCTGGGACCTCTCCCGCGTCGTGTGACCCACTCCGCACAGAAACGCAAATGGAAGTGATGAAACATGCTGAGTTTCCCCCCATTAGACACTGCACAGTCCTAGTTTCTGCTCTCTGAAGATTCATGCTTTCATTCACACGATATTTACCGAGCACTGGCTGCGGACAAGTGTAGTTTTTCAGAGGGCAAAGGGAAGCAGGGCCTGCCAAGCAAAATGAACAACGCACGAGAAACCAAGAGAGCACAGGGCACTGTGGCCTCTGGATGTTCATTACAGAGTCGTAGGTGGGCACCATGGGACGGGGTAAGAAATCAGGGTACAGGGCGGCAGCTGCCAGGTCATACATAAACAACCTAGAAGGTTCCTGAGGAGCTTGGACTGTCTCTGAGCAGCGGTGGGCATCAGGGCGGGCTGTCTTCAGGGAAGGGATGTGACCGGTGTGCATTTCAGAAAGATGGCCCTAATGGCAAGGAGAGGCATGGTTTCCAAAGCAGAAGGCACCTATCCAGGGGATGCCTAGGCCCATCCACTGAAATCTGGGAAGAGAGGAGCAGAATTCCTCTTTACTTTTCTTACCTCTTCCTTCTGAAATGTATATCTTACGTATGCTTCATAATGCCTATAACACACGCACACGGCAGTGTATGTATTCGAGCCACCACGCCTGAGTTCCCATCCCAGGTCCACCGCTTCCTACCGTGTCACACTGAACAGCATGCTTGCCTCAGTTTCCCAGTTTGTGAAATGAGGATAAAAACAGTAACCATCTGGTAGGATTTTTGTGAAGAGAAAATAAATTAATACTTGCAAGACACTCAGAATAGACCCACATTAAGAACTCCATCGATACTTACTAAATTTTTTTAAATTATTTTTAAAGTTTTGGCCACACCACGTGGCATGTGGAATCTTAGCTGCCCGACCAGGGATTGAACCCGCACCCCCTGCAGTGGAAGCATGGAGTCTCAACCACTGGACCGCCAGGGAAGTCCTGATTATTAAATTGTAAAAATGCAACTTATTAGTAAATAAGTAAATATTTATTGGGGATATATTTGCAGATCACTGATGCACATCTAGCATGGATCAGAGAGGGAGGGCAGACCAGACTTGTTACAAGAGTCCATGTGGGAGCCTGACCCACAAGAATGGCAGCAGAGATGCAGAGAAGAATCAGAGGAATATTTAGCAGGAAAAGTCAGCTGACTATGGCAAGTGGCCGGATGTGACAGGTGAAGAAGAGGTTTCTGGATGAGACACGTGGACGGGGTGGCCAGTCACCAGGACGGAAGATCAGGGGAACATTTATAAGGAGCCTGTGGGACCCCAGACTGAGACACAGGCCTTGAGCTCAGGACATGGTCGGGGCAAGGAGGACATCTGCAGATCCCCAGACCGCAGTTGTGGGCAAATCCATGGAAATGGTAGGAGCCATGCAGTTGCCACTAGTGACAGCCACCAAACCTTTCCAGTCCTCCCCCACCATGGGCCCTTGACATTGGGGGAGATCAATTCTGGCTAATGAACTGCAGGGGCAGAAATGACAGAGGTCACTTCTGGGCTGACATGAAACCCTCAGGCTCTCCTCCCCTCCTGCCCGGTGACCAGCTGTGTTCGGGATGCTGACTGCTCTCTCTGCCTGGGTCCCTGGGTGAGCAGAGCCTCCTGAGAATCTGCAGCAGAACAAGAAGGAAAGCTTGGTTCTGTGTGGCCACCGCGATGGGGGAGACTGGTTGTAAGGGCGTACCCTGGCCCACACCGACAGAACCCGCGACAGTTAAGGGCTAAACAGACGGGCCCAAGCTCACGAAGCAGGTGGGGCAGGAGGAAAGTGGGACGAGGGGGGTCCATGAAAGGTGACACTAACTGTCCCAAAGTCCCACATTTCCAAGCATGCTGAGGACCATGTATGCTTGGAGGCCACTGCCCTTTGCATTCCCCTCATTAGCACAGAGATAAAACAAGGGTTCACAAGGCAGCGAGAGGAAACAGAATTTATCATTCTGTATCTTTCCACAGAGAAAAGTGTTCTACTCAGAGACTGACACTGCTCCACCTTTCCACCTGCAAATTTTCAAACCCGACTCACTCAAAACAGTTTTCAATCACAGAAGCTACTTATCAAGTCAGCGGTTTTGCTAACACAAATATAGTAGAAGACACTTGAAATATTGCTGTAAAAAATCCTCATGAAGATTATAGGTGCATCTTAAAGAAGATCTTAAAATAAATGCCTTGGGGACTTCGCTGGTGGCGCAGTGGTTAAGAATCCGCCTGCCAATGCAGGGGACACGGGTTTGAGCCCTGGTCCAGGAAGATCCCACATGCTGCGGAGCAATTAAGCCCGTGAGCCACAACTACTGAGCCTGCGCTCTAGAGCCCGCAAGCCACAACTACTGAAGCCCACGCGTCTAGAGCCCGTGCCCCGCAACAAGAGAAACCACCACAGTGAGAAGCCCGCGCACCGCGACGAAGAGTAGCCCCCGCTCGCCGCAACTAGAGAAAAGCCCACGTGCAGCAACGATGACCCAACGCAGCCAAAAATAAATAAATAAATTTATTTTAAAAATTAATTTAAAAATAAATAAAAAATAAATGCCTTGTCTTCTTTAAGGAGGATTTAACAAAAATAAGAGCAAATTTTTGCAACTCTCCTAGCATAAAATGACCCCAGAAATAACAAGCTTAGAAAGGTTCAGAAGTCACTTTTCTAAACTTGACGTATTGATTTCTGTAGAGGCTGCAGTGTTTTTCAAAAACACCAGCTGTTCCACATAATGTCATTGGGGAAAAAAAATCTCTTTTCCTGGTTTCTTTTATTATTCAAATTCAGAATAAAATAAATAAATGTTGAATATATATATCAAAATATTATCTTAGGGGGCTTCCCTGGTGGCGCAGTGGTTGGGAGCCGATGCAGGGGACATGGGTTCGTGCCCCGGTCCGGGAAGATCCCACATGCCGCGGAGCAGCTGAGCCCGTGAGCCATGGTCGCTGAGCCTGCGCATCCGGAGCCTGTGCTCCACAGTGGGAGAGGCCACAACAGTGAGAGGCCCACGTACCACAAATAAATAAATAAAGTAAGTAAGTAAATAAATAAATAAATGTTTAATATATATCAAAAATATTATTTTAGGGCGCTTCCCTGGTGGCGCAGTGGTTGGGAGTCCGCCTGCTGATGCAGGGGACGCGGGTTCGTGCCCCGGTCCGGGAGGATCCCACATGCCACGGAGCGGCTGGGCCCCTGAGCCATGGCTGCTGAGCCTGAGCGTCTGGAGCCTGTGCTCCGCAACGGGAGAGGCCACAACGGTGAGCGGCCCGCATACAGCAAAAAAAAAAAAAAGTATTATTTTAACTTGCCATGGTTCAGTGTAGGGAGAAAGCTTATTTTGTTTTCTTCTAATTGTTTTAACGAGCAAAAGAGTCAAGGTCAATTCTTTAAAATGTCACTAAACTGCTCTTTACAGAGCATGAATTAAAACAATTATGCAAGAATTTTCCAAATTGTAATATTGTGCTTGGCAAACTAAGGAACGTGGAGCAATCATCACAGCGATGTCAGCCACGAGGCAGCTGGGCATAAGGTCATTTCTGCATATTTTAGAAGCTTTAGCAGTGGCCAGAAAGGGAAAAACACCCAGAGCTTCTACCTTTCCATTTGGTATCTGTTAAATTAAAGTGCACTTAGGTCATTCAAATCAATGGACTACGAGGCCATTTTCTATACAGCTTAGCACTGGAGGAAGCTGATAATCGTATTAGAAAGGACTGTGCCTGTCTGCCACTGCTGAAGAGATTGCCTAATTAATTACAGAATAGGAAATAAACATCAGGACCATACAGGATGGAACTTTCATTTCCCATGAGGTTAGAGAAAAAGCTGAGAGAGATATACTGAAATGAACAAAATCAACATCTATGAAGTAGAAATGAGACTGGTTTTAAGACACAAACATGGTAGAGCTGGGCCAGCCACAGGGTAGGAGTGGGGACACATGGGATGGTACCCAGCCCTACGTCCGAGGAGCTGTGTGACTCTGGATAATCATCACTTCTGGACCTCAACTTCCTCAATTATAAAATTATGAAATTGGTTTGAAAAGGGGGTTTTCTGAGCCAATCCTAGAAGGTCACATATTGTGTGACTCAGTTGGTGTAACATTCTCGAAATGACAAAATCACAGGGTTGGCGATCAGTGGTTGTGGGGTGACTATAAAGTGGGAATACAAGGGAGACATCTGTGGTGACGAACAGTCCTGTCTCCCAACTGCCGCAGTGGCTACACAAACCTACACGTGTGATGAATGATGAACGACGCACACAATATCTCACTGTCAAGGTCCTGAACTTGACATTGTGCTGTAGTTATGTAAGACGTCACCACTGGGGGGAAGAGGGTAAAGGGTACATGAAACCTTTCTCTACCATCTTTGCAACTTCCTATTATTCCAGTAATTGTTTCAAAATATGAAGCTTTATTTTTTAAAGCGTTTCTTAGACTTGGAAGCAGACCCTTATTACTTTCTCAAATTGTGCTTATGAAGATCATTCCTTTCCCCTTAGTTATTGATCAAATATATATAACTGTCTTACTTCACAACTTTCACAGAATTACAATTTCCAGAAGGATCAAAGATATAGATAAAAAATGAAACCATACAAATAACAGAGGAATATATAGAAGGTTGTTTATTATTTTGGGGTATAGGTAAGTGTTCTAATCTATGATAAAAAGGGCAAGAAATTTAAAAGAAATATTTGACAGTAGTGACAATGCTGATATTTAAAACTACAGTAAAACGCAAAAGACAAAGGAAGCAATTCTACAAATGAAATTAAAAGAAAAATGATAAAACTGGAAAATATTTTCAGAATATATGGTGATCTAAAAGTGTAACAAGTAAAGGGCGTGAGCGAGGAATGCCCTGAATTACACACAAAACAAAAACCCCTAATAACTGCAATAAGAGAGTCCACGAGTGACCAAATAGAGGCAAATTAAAATAATTAAAGAAAATTGTTCACACTAGAGATTAACAGGATAAGACTGACACAACCCAGGATAAAGAGGGTAAAGGCGGATATGAGGACACAGCCAAAGTCGGAAAAATAACAGATAGACACAGTCTACCGGGTAGCTTGACAACATGCGTATGTGTCAAAACGTAAAAGATGCCCTATTTTTTTTTTTTTTTTTTTTTTTTTTGCGGCACGCGGGCCTCTCACTGTTGTGGCCTCTCCCGTTGCGGAGCACAGGCTCCGGACGCGCAGGCTCAGCGGCCATGGCTCACGGGCCCAGCCACTCCGCGGCACGTGGGATCTTCCCAGACTGGGGCACAAACCCATGTCTCCTGCATCGGCAGGCGGACTCTCAACCACTGCGCCACCAGGGAAGCCCAAGATGCCCTATTTTTTGTTTGTTTGTTTTGTTCAAATAGTTTTATTGTTATTTTATCAACTAAAGTTGTCATATGATTTATTCAGATAAAACTCACATAACATAAAATTAAACATTTTAGAGTGAACAATCCAGGGACATTTAGAACATTCATAATGTTGTGCAACCACCACCTTTATCTAGTTCCAAAACTTTTCTATCATTCAAAATAAAACCTGTACCCATTAAGCAGTTTGTCCCCATTCTCCCCTCTCTTCCAGCCCCTGGTAACCACCAACAGTCTTCTGTCTCTATGGATTTATCTCTTCTGAATATTACATATACATGGACTCATAAAATATGTAACCTAAAAGATGTCCTATTAACCCGAGAATTACATTACTAGGTATTTACCTAAGATAATAAAGACACAAGTGCAAATATAGTAATAATAAAATAAAACTGCATGCTCGATTGTACACCCCAGTAGTTTTTTGTTTGTTTGTTTGTTTTTAATCAGGGAGAAAAATTTAAAACAATATTCAGTGTCAATCAACTGGAGACCAATGAAGGAAAACTTATGGCCCATGCACACAATGAAATGCTGCGTGGCCTTTAAAAATGACAAAAATCTACATTTACTGACTGTTTTCAGTCAGAAAGCAGAGCATCGCAATCAAAAGCACAGACCCTGCAGCCAGAATATGTGCATTCAGAGTCCAGCTCCACCCCTTACGGGCTGTGTGATGTTAGCAAACTCCTGAACTTCTCTGTGCCTCAGTTTCCTGGTCTATAAAATGGGAATGATAATAGTGCCTATGATGTTGCCATGATAATGAAATGAGCTATTGATAATAGTTGTAAAAGACTGAGAACAGTATCTGCAACATAGAATGTGCTACAAAACAGCTTGTTAAAGAAAAAATACTGACATGAAAAATTTATCTGCTCCATTACTGAGTGAAAAAAGATCACAGAACATTATATATGACCTCATTTCTGAAAAATGTATATGAACATACATAGAAATGAGAAAGACCTTTCTTCACTTTTTTTACACAGTGTAATAGACCTTATACCTAGGCAGTGAAAGTTTGGATTATTTTTACTTTCTTCTTAGTATTTTTTATATCATTCCAGGTATTAAAAAAGAAAACAAATAACAATGATAATATCCAATTGGTACTCTTGGATACTTTTGGAATCTAAATTGGTGTGAGCTTTCTAGGGGGCAATTTGGCTATATGTAATACACTTTCTGGCCCAGTAGTTCTACTTTTAGGAATTTATCCCACAAAAATAACAAATAATAATCCACACATACACATATATACACATACACAAACGCATACATATACATAAGGGAATGTTTATTAGAGCAATATTTATAACAGCAAAAAATATGGAAATAACCTAAATTTCACTAAATGTACCATGGTTGGCATGAACAACGGAATACTATATGGCGTGGAAAAGTGACGCCGCAGAGCTCCATGAAAGATCCTTTCAGTGAGGGCCGTGAATACCCAGGTGAAGAGTCTGCACTTTCCTGTGAAGGGGAGACACTGCAGAAGTGTGTTTTGGGAAGAAACCCCCGAGGGCAGCACAGCCTGGGGGAACATCCACGGACCGGGCTGAACTTCTCACACGCCCTCCAAGTTAGATCTAGGCCTAAGGCCTGGAGGAATCAACAGCCAGAATGTTCGGTGCTGCTGAAGAGGATATCCCTGATTTCTAACCACAACGGTGCAGAAAGCCCAGGAGTCTCTCAGAGGGGGACTGATAGGACAAGCCAGCCATGTGAAGGCACAACACCAAAACAGACTCTCAACGAGACAGCCCTGAATGAGCAGAGACTTGGGTTCTCAGAAGGACTCGGGCCAGTACACGCAGAGCTGCCCTGATGGCTAGATCTGGCCCCTCTGGTTAAAACGAGACAACCATTGAGTATTTGTGCTAGAAAAAGAGAGCGGGGGCCGGGGCGGGGTGCATGTGTGGGCGCGTGCGACACACTCAGAGGGCAGGGGACGTGGGTGGAGAGAGGAGGGGAGCAACTGCATGAGCAGGGCCGGAGGGAACGAATCCCCTGGAGATGAGCGCCTCAGGTGCAGGGCCGTGGCCTCCTAACCCTTCCGCCATCGGCCACCTTATTGCTAGAACTCTGTGTATTTGCCGAAAGGACATTAGGCTCTGAAGCAAGATGCTGCTTCCTCCGAAACCACCGTGCTCCTGCCCCGTCTCTCACACGGTGAGTACTCACGCTCTATCTTGGGACGGCGGCCAGCCCGCTGCCTTACCTTGTTTGAATCCGTGTCCAGTATTTGCATCAGCCCCTGCAGCCTAGTAAGAGCTCACGTGGTCACCTTAAGAGCAGTTTAAAGGAAAGAACAACATTTTGTGTTTTCTACAACTTGCAACAGGTGTTGGCAATGAGCCTTGGCCACCTACCTAGATGTTTGATAAATATGAGGTGATGTCTTATCTCAATAATTCACCCAATCTGTGCTAGGATTTTACACACCAAGGGTCTTGCTCCACTGTTGGGAGGTGTTTCTAGGACTTAAGAATTGGGGTTCAGAGTCAGACAGTCTGGGTTCAAAGGCCAAGATCCCTTTCTAGCTAAAGAACCCCGGACAAATTGCTTAATGTCTTAGTGTCTGAATGCTCTTATCTATAAAACAGGAAGGCCAGCAACAGCACTGAGTCCATATGGCTATGAGTAACAGTAACAGCTAACATTTATGGGGTGTTTCTCTTTTAACTTTTTATTTTATATTGGAGTACAGCCGATTAACAACGTTGTAACAGTTTCATGTTCACAGCAAAGCGACTCAACCATACATATACATGTATCCTTTCTCCCCCGAACTCCCCTCCCATCCAGGCTGCCACGTAACATTGAGCAGAGTTCCCTGTGCTACACAGTAGGTCCTTGCTGGTTATCCATTTTAAGTATAGCAGTGTGCACATGTCAGTCTTATGGGGTGCTTTTGAAACGGCAAGTACCGTTCTAAGCACTGTACGAAGTCCTGTCTCATTGAATCCTCAGAGTAATCATATTAGCTAGTGCTGTTTTTATTCCCATTTTACAGATGAGGAAAATAAAGCAGAATGAAGTTAGTAAGTACTAGAGCTATGATTCAAACCCAGGCAGCCATAGTCCAAAGCCCAAATCCGTAACCAGAACTGCATGCTTAGCGTGGTACAAAACACAGTAAGAACTTCCTAAATTCTCAGACGTGGTTTGAAAACTTCAAAAATGGTGCAAGAATCAAACAAAAACAGCAGCACGACAGCAGAGGCCCTCAGCTCTCTGGTGCAATCTTGCCGTTTCGGCCCTCCTAGAAAGCCGTCTAGGTGACGTTCCCTACTCACACTCACATGTCCTTCGGCCTCTTTTAGAAGTTATTTCAGAGCTGAAGCCTTGCTAAGTACTTACCTGGAGGAAGCACCTGGTATTCTTTACTTTCTTCAAGAATACCTGCCACAATCTAGGCCATCAAGATCACTCACTGGGGCCTCGAGCATCCCAGTGTCTGCTCTTCTGTTCACATGGTCCCACTCATCCACTGAGACACCCTCCCTCCTTTACTCCAAATGCCACCCAAACTGCGACACCAGGCTCAGTCCGGAATTCCCATCAGAACACTTTCTCAACTCCTGATTTATTATCCTGTAACACTTTGCATTTTAAAAGCCCATTGTCTTACCCCAAACATAAGCTCGAGAGCACAGAGACTGTCTGACCCTCTCTGCAACGCCCCCGCAAGCGTCTAACTCAAGTACCCACCGTGACCTGCGCTCTGGGGGCATCAGCTACCAGATGATACACTCGATTCCAAGATGATGTACAGTAACAGTCAGTAATCATTGCAAAAATGAGCACTTTCCAGATAGGTGGGACATGTCTAAATATGTGCGATTTCCAAGTAACAAGTGAACACGTAAACACGGATGTGAGTAGTTACATCCGTGTGAGTTATCAGAAGGTGACGCGGTCGGCCCTCGGGCAGCACTCACCGGCCTCTCCCTCCTCCTCGCCCAGGTCCAGCACGATGATGCAGATATGCTTCCGCAGCTGGCGTGGGTTGGAGAACTTCCGGCAGCACTTGCTGCACTCCAGGCTGCTGGGAGTCAGGCTGCCCCCTCCCTCGGGGGCCCGCGGGCTGTCCCCGCTGGGAATAACGTTGTTTTCCGCCAGTTCCTCTTCAGGGCTGGCCTTCTTCGTGGACCCCTTTGGCCTGCCTCTCTTCCTCTTCATGACCGAAAACTCTATGAAGGAAGCAAGAGGGCACCATGTAGTCACAGGAGGCGACAGTGCAGGGCATGCACTCAATTTCCAAGTGTGGAAATACGTTTGGTTCCACGTTTTATTAAAAGAGGAAAGTCTGAAGCAGTTCCAGAAATGAACAGCTGCAAACAATCTTTACTGCTAATATCTCTGCACCTCTATGCTACTATATAATCAATTCTGTAATAATGTGACTTAAGAATATCACTTTAGGGCTTCTCTGGTGGCGCAGTGGTTGAGAATCTGCCTGCCAACACGGGGGACACGGGTTCGAGCCCTGGTCTGGGAAGATCCCACATGCCGCGGAGCAACTGGGCCCGTGAGCCACAACTACTGAGCCTGCGCATCTGGAGTCTGTGCTCCGCAACAAGAGAGGCCGCGACAGTGAGAGGCCCGCGCACTGCGATGAAGAGTGGCCCCCGCTCGCCGCAACTGGAGAAGGCCCTCGCACAGAAACGAAGACCCAACACGGCTAAAATAAATTAATTTAAAAAAAAAAAAAAAGAACATCACTTTATCAGAACCTTTGCACGTGCTTCTTCTGTAAGGCGGGGAGGACGTTTCTGTTTTTGTTTTTGTTTTGGCCGAGCAGCCTGTGGGATCTTAGCTCCCCGAGCAGGGATCAAACCTATGCCCCCTGCAGTGGAAGTGTGGAGTCCTAGCCACTGGACCGCCAGGGAAGTCCCGGGGAGGATTTTAAGTTGTGACCATCAGCCCCCAGTTCACAAACCAGGCTCCTTATGACCCACCATTTCCACTGAAATCCAGTTCTCAGAAACTTGCTAAGGACTTCTTTGCAAAGCGTTCTCAAAGGCTGCTTGGCTTTTCATGCTCTTAATGAGCTACACAACTATTCAGACTATTTCAAGGCATCATAATTATTAGATGCAAATTGTTCTGATGAAAAAGAGAAAAAATAATTACAATCTAAAGCCACCAATTACAGGACTAAAGACAATATTTTTCAAGTTTCCTAGAAACCAAATGATTTAAATGTCATGATCAGAGCTGCTTCAGAGTAAGTTTCAAATCATTTTTCATCTTGTATTTCTTCTTAATTAGCATTCATTGTTAAGGCACTTGTCTCCAAGGGAAGGTGGGAATTAAGATGGGTGAGTGGGGTCAGGGGGCATCGTGCCGTTGTGTGAAGGTGGAGTGGTGTGTCTTAGGTGATGTGACTTGAGGGGTACCCAGAGAAGGCCAAGCAGGGGGCCAGCACAGCCTGGCCGCCATGCCATCTTTGGAGAGCCACCCGTCTGGCTAAGGCACGGCATGTCAGCAGCCCTCTTTGCATCTGAACATCAGGGCAGAGGAAGGGTCCTAGCTTCTAGCACCATCTTGAGGGAATGTCATCTGCGGAATTATGATACGTTCAAGGTCCCTCCTGCTCTCCCCAAGGCTACGGTTCTGCCCAGAAAACGTCAGCCACAGTGCCCACTGCTACCACCGTGAGGACCCCTTAAGTGGGTCACTTGTGCTCCCAAATGAGACAGGAAAGCCATGGGGCGGGCGAAGAGGGCAGGAAGGTTCCTGAGCAAAGTCTGCAGGGAAAGAGCAGCATGACAATGAGGGCTCTGGACAGAGAAGCCTGCTGTGACGTGGGGTCCCCAAGAGCTCAGAGGGATCAGGCACCAGCATGGGGGAGGAGCTGAGACGGGGAGCTCCCTGCAGAGCAGAGTTTCCACTGAGCTGCAGTGCTAAGCATGGCTCCCCCTTGACCTAGAGCTCCGAACCAGGGCCTTCCATGGCCAGGGCAGCCCAGCCCAACACACAGTCACTGCCTTCCCTCTATCTCACCGGACATGTCGGAGACGAGGATGGGGGTGGTCAGGAACAGGGGAGAAAAAAGTACTAAACAACAAGAAAGCAAACGAGGAGACCAGAACAAATGAGCAAGGGCACAAGCCCCTTGGATCCCTCTGGCCACACTGAAATTTTACCAAGGAGAATGTCAGCTGTGTGGACAGGAGGCCCAGCCAATGCGGAAGGGAGGCTGGAGGGGGAGGTGAGGAAAGGGAGGTGCAGTGAGGACAAACTCTTCACCTCGAAGTCATTAAAATTCTCCTCCTTATTACTCTTTACAACAGCAACTTACTGAAGCAGCAGTTAATAGAGGAGCAGAGTTCGCAAAGAGGCTACAAAACGCCCACCTCGTGTCCCATCCGCTGAGCTGCAGAAACGTGTTGCTTAACAGTTTGTAGGAGACCGTGGTCCCAACCCTGATGCCAGACTCCGCACCCCGCCACGCAGACTGAGGTCCTCCTCTGAAATGTCCTGAGGATGCAGCTGTGTAGTGAAGAAGGGGCTTTACCCGTAGAGAGGTCTGCCCTCAGCCACTGGGGGTGAGCTCTAGGCCCCTGGAAGGCCCTGCCTGACAGCAGTGCCCATGTGCACAGGGGCTTTAGCCACAGGACTAACGCTGTGACTTGTTTCAGGGGCTCTGCAACAGGTCAGATCAGTTCCGACCTCTGGATGAACTGGAGAAGAGAGGTCTTAGTCTGACCCCCAGGAGAAGCTGGAGACTGGGGGACAGCCACGTGAGCAGTGTGTCATCGAGCCCCAAACATCTCTGGACACCAAAGGCTCGGGCGAGCATCCCTGGTTGGAAATACTCGAGTCCTGTCATGTAATGTAGCCAGAAGAAGGCAGCGGCGTCCAGGACACCACGGGTGTGGGAGGGGGACCGAAAGCCCCTTGTCTAGAACCCCCTCCCCCATCCCGACCTCACCCAGGCATCTCCCCCTTTGGCTCGTTCTGACCTGTACCCTTTTTGTTTAGAACTGTTATCACAAGTACAGTGCTTTCCTGAGTTCTGTGAGTCATTCTAGAAAATTATCCAACCTGAGGGAGTCCTTTGGGTGCCTCAAGCTCGTACCTAGCTGCAGAAGCGTGGGTGGCCCTGGGAACCCTCAAATTTGTGGCTGGCGTCAGCAATCCTGGGCAGACGTCAAAGTCTTGCAGAAACCGTGCCCTTCCCCTCAGGTTCAGATTCGGCACTCATGGCAGCAGGGTACCCAGCGCCCTCTCCCTGGGGACGCCCAGAGCAGGCGGCAGCCGCGGTGCCCATGGGTGCGACCCCTCTCCCTACACAGCGGGAGTGCAGCACGGCCGGCCGGACCCAAGAGTCATGCATGTGTCTCTCCACAGGCAGGACCCCCTGAAGACTGAGTCCCGTCCCGATGGCTTTTTATGCCCCAGCATGTGACCTGGTGTCCCACCCAGTGGGCACCCCGTAAATCGTGGTGCTGCACCCCAACAAGCAGGGTGCAATCTGCCGTCAAGGAAGAAACATAAAATCAGCCCTGAAAGCTCTGGAAAACCTCTAACACGATGGTGACAAAACTAATCTTACATCTTGCTGCATCCATAATTCAGATCCTCAAGACCAATTAGTTAGCTAAAAATGAAACATGCATAAACGCACTTGGAATCATTTAAGCACCGAAAACGAGTTGCTGCTGTCAACTACCCCCACGGTACAGAAGAGCGGAGAAGGCAAAACGGGGCGAGGAAAATCCTGTCGCCTCTAAATTGACACATTTTAATGGCGTCTGAATGGAGGAAATTTCAGTTCCTGCTCCTGTTCCCTGAATTCCTCTACTCAGGCATCACTGAACTCTGTGGATTTTGTCCTGAAGACACCTGCCCGTACACCCTGTCTCCGCTCACCTAGACCCCTGCACGGCATCTCAGAGTCCAGCTTTCTGCTCTGGTCTCTCTCAGCCTCCACCCCCTGTCTCACTGCCACTCTCTTGCTCTAGAACTTTCCATTGTTCTTGAGGACTTTGCCCCACGACTCTGAGACCTGGCTTTCCAGGCCCTTTATCACACAGTTCACCCTACACACGTGCGCACGTGTGCACACACAGAAACACACACGTGTGCATGCGTGCTCGCTCTCTCTCTCAACCACTCAGGGCAGTGTTCTAGGCCTCCCTAAATATGCAGAGGGAACACCTGCCTCTTTTTTGCTTCCTTGTGCTGTGCGCCCTCCTGCACCCCAATCAGAACCCTAACTCCAGGCCCAGTTCACATCTCAGTACCTCCTCTGTGAGGCAGCTCGGCCGACCCTGGCTGGCCCCGCAGTTGTGTGTAAGGCACACACGTGTGCAAGCTCACCCACACCATTTCCTGACTGTGTTGCTCTCCCCCCACCTTCCATCATACACCCTGAGGTCCCACAGGATCTCGGGCCGAGCTGGAGACATAGCAGATACTTAATACAGAAATACACACGTTGATCGGCTGCTTAATAGGAAAAGATGCATTTCGAAAACAAGGCATTTCCTAGGTCCCAAGTTTCCAACAGGAAGAAAGGGGCAAGCCACGGTGCATCTCGACCCCGTCCCAAATCCACTACTGGGGACAACTTCCTCACAGGCAGAAAATTATCCTTGTAGAGCCAAGACCTGACCTAGCAAGGGACGGAAAGAATCAGCCCAAAAGATGACATGAGCATCATGAAAGAAACCTCAACATTATCAAAAATCTAATAACATAAGCCCTTTATGTGTACACCACTCAAGTTCGTGAGGCACTTTCCCAGCTATTATCACATTTTATCCTCATAAAAACCTTCAGAGATGGATGCAGCAAATCTAACTCCTCAATAGGAAAAGAAACGAAGGACCGACCCAAAGGTTGAAGGGACTTGGCACATTTTCCAGGACCTTCCACTGAGCTGGCAGACCCAGGATCTGGGTTCCTTCTTCACCGCCCAGATCTTTCTGCTGAGTCTGGTGGCCCTCGGGTCAGTTCTGGACATGGTAGTGGAGCCAAGAGGTGCACTGCAGAGAACAGCAGCTGGGAGTTGGGCAGGCCTAAGTTCAAATCCCCGCCAGCCTCAGTTTCTAACATGAAAGATAAACACAAAACTGCCTCTATTCTATACAGTCACCATTGATAAACAGCAGTCCATTGAAATGCTGAGCACAGCACTTAGAAGGTGACCGACATATGGTGACTGCGCATTGTTATGGCTACAGGCGTGCGTGTTCTGACTTGGACTGTCTCTCTGAAGACACTATTACCTTCCCAGTCCGTCCGCTGTTAGATCGTGTGATTCCTCGACGTACACCCATTCTTGTTCATTAAGGCACTTTTGCCTCGATTTCTTCATTTTAAAACATCTCACACACCGAGAAAGCCAATATAGAATTAGAGGTGTATAAATTCCACTCTGCCTAAGACCAAGGATAAAGCCAGCCTTCCAACTCCCACTTTGCAGCTCAGCCTCCAGCCACACCAACTCGAGAATTTAGGAATATCCTGAACCACTAACACTGCCAGGCCCTGACAGTCAGCCTCCCCAACATTTAGCTCCCAGGAGCCCAGGCAGCAACAGAGGGACAGTGAATGATGTCAGAAACAAGGGACCGTGGGGCTTTTAGGGGCATTTAGGTTTTCAGGGACGCAGCACCCCTCTACAGGACAGGCTGCAGCCTGCCCTATAATGCAAGGCTCCAGGGAGGCAGAGGGCACCCCAAGACTGCTCCCTGTGGTTTTAGCAGCGATCATGTGGAAATGCCACATAAATAACAGCAACAATTAACAATCACTAGGCACATACGTCTCAGGCACATGCTAAGCCCTTCACGTGCAGTGCCCAGCAAATCCCTGAGGATTTCCCATTCTACAGAGGACACTGAGGCTTAAGAAAATTAATCAGGGCTTCCCTGGTGGCGCAGTGGTTAAGAATCCGCCTGCCAAGGCAAGGGATGTGGGTTCCAGCCCTGGTCCAGGAAGATCCCACATGCCGCGGAGCAACTAAGCCTGTGCGCCACAACTACTGAGCCTGTGCTCTAGAGCCCGTGAGCCACAACTACTGAGCCACGTGCCACAACGACTGAGCCCGCGCACCTAGAGCCCATGCTCTGCAACAAGAGAAGCCACCGCAATGAGAAGCCCGTGCACCGCAACAAAGAGTAGCCCCGCTCGCCGCAACTAGAGAAAGCCCGCGTGCAGCAACGAAGACCTAATGCAGCCAAAAATTAATTATTCTAAAAAAAACTGAGGAAAAAAAAAAAAGAAAATGAATCAGTCTGCCCCAAGACCCAGAAGTAGCCAAGCTAGGATTTGAACCCAGATCTGTTTGCCTCAGTCCGTGAACCTCACATCCACGCCAGTTAGGTTAATATCGGAGCATAGAAATAGCACATTTTGACCTCTACTCTGAGTTCTGCGGGAAAACGATGATAGTTCACCCAGCCACAAGCTTCAGTGTGACCCAACTCCCGACCTGAACAGCCGATGGATACACAGGGGGTGGGAGGGCTAGAAGGGCACCGTGCACACACCAGGTTCTAAGACGTTAGGTACTAACATGCATTTGTCTCAGAATCCGTTTTTAAAAAGGCTAATATCTTATCCCCCTTTAACAGATAACAAAAGCCACTTGCCTAAGCCACCAGCAGCCCCTCTGTGGCTGTGGTGCAGGCTGACCCCTGCGTGAGGGCCACAGAGGGCAGGCAGGGGCCTGTCCCCATCCCTGTCCCTGTCCCAGGTCAGGCTCCACCAGCAGGCGGAGCGCCCTGCACTGCCTGCGTCAGCCCTGAGCACTCTATCCTCGGTCACCCAGAAAGAACACCCACTGCTAACTCATCAGCCCAGGATGGAGACACCTTTTTGTAATCCCCACAAAAGCAGCAGGTGCGCCAGCGCAGCCGCAGCATCCCATGAAAGCCCCAGCACTGAAACCTGAGTCCATCGGAGCCCGCTGCCCCCAGGCTGCCTGCCAGAGCAGACGAGAGGGCTCGGGGCTCAGAGGCTCCTGGGACAGCGAGTCCAAGATGCCTACACACTCAGAGTGACTTTATTCGTGGTAAGTGCCCAGAAGAGACAACACAGATTTAAACTTAGACGCCAACCTCCCCTGGGAAGCCTCCTTTCACCCTCCAACTAGACCACGTGTCCCCCCTCTTTAGCAGCCCAAACCTAATCCCAGAGAAGCACCTTCCCCACTGCACTGAAACCGCCTCTTTGTCCAAATGCCACCCACCAGCCAGGAGGCAGCACCAGCAGGACAGTGCCTGGGCCTGCTCTGTGCTCCCAGCACCTAGCACAGCACCCAGGCATACAGCAGGTGCAATTAAGGAATAAATTAAGAAGGAGGGAAGGGGAAGGGGAGAGAAGGGAGAGAGCAAAAGGAGAAACGAAGAGTTCCTACTGGAAGTGTGAAAGGGGAAGATGATGGAAGAACCAAAACCCGGCTCTCAGCAGACCCACGTAAATTCCTGCTCAGGTAAGCCCAGTGTCCCCGCCTCCATCAGGATGAACAAGTGTGTGCACACACTCACCCATCACACACACACACTCACCCAGCGCACACTCACCCATCACACACACTCACCCACTCACCCATCACTAACACACACTCACAGATACACATGCACACATTCTCTTTTACACACTCATGCATACATACAAGAGGGAGAATGAACTTGGTCCGTTAAGGAATTTTTTCCTTGGACCAGAGCCAGAGATTTGATTAGCAAGAAGGGAGAAAAATAAAAGGCTCTTCTGCAGACCTTTGCCAACACGAGCAAAAGAGATTAAAAGGCTATAAAATAAACCAGAGGATTTAGGAACCTTCATGTTATAAAGGGAGGCCAAAATAATAAATCAATTACTACTCAGTTAAAGGTTTAATTAAACCATTTCAAGCATCTCTCAACTTGAAATGAACTGTGAAGGTTAAACCTGAATGGAAATCATTAGAGAGAAACTAAGATTCTGGAAATCTCAAACTTTATAGACTTGGACAGAGAGGAGAGAAAGGACTTGAGGTTCTTAATGAAAGACTTTTGAAGAAATTTTGTCATATTAACAGTCTAAGTCTAATTAAAGTCTTAAGAAATACTTTTTAAAATTAAATTACACAGGCAACTAATCTTCCAGTATATACACGCACACACACACCCAAAGAAAATGTATTCAGGAAGTATTTAAGTGAAAAGTAAATTAGTTAATAAAGGAAAATAACTTTTAAAAGAAGTTCAAAGGTAAGAACCTGATCATACCAAGAGCACCACAAGAGCACCGCACGGTCAGGCCACTCAAGATGGCTGTACTCTTGCTCTCTGTCCATCCCCTGCCTGACCAGGGCTGCTTCACCTGCACCCTACTCACATGACTGACCTTCCTGTGTACTTGACCCAGGCCCCAGCTAGTGATAGCTTGTCAAAGGGGCAGTGAGGGGCGTGCCCCTCGACTGGTTTCCCTTGTAACTAATGAGCCCAGCTGACATCAATTTCCCTGTAACTGGTAATCTCCCCTTCCCCCCGAGGACGAGGGCTACCAACATGTCCTGCCCTCCACGCCCCGCACACGGTGGGGTGTCCCTCCCGGACTTTGCTTCAGACCTGTAAGCTCCCCCACCCATTAAACCCCTGATGCCTCTGTTGCTGACTCTGGGCTCTTTCTTCGGCCTTGAAGCTGGGCAAGCACAGGCCCTGTAGGCCTGCAGGATGCAGCCCAACAACTGGAGGAGACTCCCGTGAGCGCCGTAATGTCGGGAATGGAAAGCTGCGGAGGCCGTCCACTAGCATGCGGGGCCCGAAAGCTGCGGGCGTAATCTCGGGGCAGGTGTCCACTAACACGTGGGCTCCAAAGTTGCGGGGAAATCCCAGGGTGGCTGTCCTTGCTGAGCAAGGGCTGCCGAGAGATCTGGAGAACAGTGCCCTCTAATGGCTCTGCTATTGTATCTAAGTGAGCCTTTTGTAATTGGTTAAGCTAGCTCTCTAGAAGGAACTGGTATTTCTCTTGTGCCTTTGAGAAGTAAATGATCTACCTAGGCTCCCAGGAACTTTCATCTTTTGTGATCTCTAAGAGTAAAGGAGAAAAAAGAGCCTCTAGGTAAACTCTATAGAAATAATTATGTTTTGGGAATGTCTATCTAAAATAGTCTCTCCAGATTTCGGTAACTTGGAAACTAAGTTAAAAGAAGAAAATTCATGGGTCATTTCAAATAGGATAAAATATTAGAACATTAATTGCTGGGTGGGTCTAAGCTTATCTACCTATGCCTGCTTAGGAGAGGAAGACTAAAGCATTAAATTTTCCAATCAGGAAATGCAGAATGACTTGCTTATTGGTTTTTGCCAGAAGTTATGGTTTTCAAGGGATAAAATTACAATCAGTCATAATTCTAGTTATTGTAACCAAGTTTATCGATTACATTGTAATCAGGTGTTTAACCATGACTTTTTAAGTCTTTCATCTTTTATAGACAGTTATTGTTTTACTCTGATGCTTTTGCAAAAGTGCTTCATCTTCAAGAAGATTCACAGTTAAGCACATTTTGACAATAACACGTCTCTGATAAACTTTAGAATATACTGCTGAACTGGGTAAGAAATTAAAGAATCCTAATGGAAAACCTGATGGCTTCATTAAAAGTTAACAGAAAGATTGGTTACTGAGTGTACTTGTCAATATGGTTATAATTTTTATGGGTTTTGTCTGGAATGTTCCTGGTTTGATCTGTTTTGCAGATAGAGGGAAACCCTTCCCCTCAAGCTGGTTATGACTTACAGCAACTGGGTAAATTACACCTGTGGGTAGAATTGAAACATTTTTCTTTTCTCTCTGCCTGGTCCCTCCAGAAATTGGGAACTCTAGGGTTCTGAGCAGCCTTATCAGATGAATGGGAAAGACCGTCTCCTGGCATGTACAGGAATCTCAATGTTTTAGGGACCGAGAAATCCATCGAGGCAGAGCCTGATGGCAGGCCTTTGGCACTGTTTTCCTGGCCCTGAGAGGCCGTTTGGGAATTCAGTCTGAGCCTCCTGAGGAGTTCCCCCTCAGCCAGTTTGGAGGAGCCTATGTGGTTAACTGACCAGACTTACACTGCCAACAAATTAATTTTGATTGGCTGAGTTTGGTGGAGATGAGGGTAGTTTTAGAGAGAACAGTATTATGTTTCAGTGGATGTTAAATTCTAGTTCTGTTAATTGAGGTCTGTATTTATGAAAGTTATTGTGTTAGCCATACTTTTGCCCTGATGTTCTGGATTGAAAGAAAATGATCTAGTGAAACTGTCACAGAGTGTAAGCACTCATGAAGTACGACACTGCTTGCTTTAAGTCTGCTGCTAAAAGCACATGTACAATGCTTGTGTGACAATTGGGTATAAGTAATAAAATGTATAACCTATAAAGTGTTTCCCCCATTAACATACCTGAGCCTGTTCACGAGATCTGATTAGTTTTCCCCCAATGTGAACGACTAGGTGAATATACAGGAGGCCTAGCACCCACATGATCTGAACCTGGGGTAGGAGAAAGCACCCCAGCATCTCGGGACAAATGTTTTGATCATCAGTGCTTTCTACTGGAAGATGTGCAATCAAAAGGCGAAATGATGGAAAAATCTGCACATACTGCAGTATGGGGAAGTCATTCCGGCTTATACATGGTTTAACTTAAACTTTACTGACCAGAGCAGCCTGTCTTTTGGCCTTTCAGACAGGCATTGTACATCTGCTTTGGCCATTGAGGAAGGGAATGCATTGGAAAGCCAAAACGGTTCAGACATCCAAGGTAAAACTAGGTGGCCATTGTATATACGATTTTAGACACGTTCTCCTATTACTGGAGAGTTTTCTGAACTGTATCTCAGATATGGTTACTGCCCGTATTGTGCTAAATTGTCATGATCTCCCCTGCGTTGTGCCTGTTAGATGTCTTACATTGCGTCCCTAGCCTGAGCGAAGGAAATGAGTCTAGTTGCTGAGTGTCCAGCGAGATGCCGCTGCCGCCCTCCCCCAGGTTTCCATGAAAAATCGACCTGGCTAACGCAACTATGTGGGGACTACCGACCATGGGGGAAGACGACTCACCCCTTCTGGTCCCACGTGCCAGTACATCAGAAGGACCCCCGTCGGTAAACGTTACTGTACAACTGACTGCCTATGAGCCCCCCCTGGGCTACGCTGGGTGGAGTGGAATAGGCTGGCTTCTGGACACACAAGTCCAACTAGTGGGATTAACTGCTTTTTGGTTAGAAAGACCTAATGGGTCCACCCCTCACTGCACCCAACATAACATGGGTGGCAGACCTGTACTGTGACTGCTGACTCCTGGCTAGGCCACCAGAATGTTCCCCTTAAAGCCGGGCCTTCCCCTCCCCATGGGGTGGCTCTGGGTTTGTAAAAACCAGACATGGCCTTACCTTCCTTATAACTGGACAGGGCACTGCTGCCATTGACTCCCTCTCCATTGACCTTGTACGCACTTGGCTCCAAAATGTGCCCACATCGTGGCAAATGACTGCTCTGAGCATACAGTTCTAGGTATCTTACTCATGATACTTTGGCCATATTGTACTGTGGTGTCTGGTTGCAGTGTCCCCTACATACCTGACCCCAGGGATATCAAGGAAGATGAGCGGACCAAGACTGTAAGGGTCGTGCAGGGTACGCAGGGTGGAGGGTATGGCCAGGCCCCTCAGATGGCTGTTCTTTTGTTCTGTCCATCCCCTGCCCGGTCAGGGCCTGCTTCACCTACACCCTACTCACATGACTGACCTTCCTCCGTCTTGCCCCAGGTCCCAGCTAGTGATAGCTTATCAAAGGGGTGGTGAGGGGCGTGCCCCTCAACTGGTTTCCCTCCTAACTAATGAGCCCAGCTGACATCAATTCCCCTGTACCTGGTAACCTCCCCTTCCCCCCGGAGCAAAGACTGCCCCATGTCCTGCCCTCCACGCCCCGCACACGGTGGGGTGTCCCTCCCAGACTTTGCTTCAGACCTGTAAGCTCCCCCACCCATTAAAACCCTGATGCCTCTGTTGCTGACTCTGGGCTCTTTCTTCGGCCTTGAAGCTGGACAAGCACAGGCCCTGTAGGCCTGCAGGATGCAGCCCAACAATTGAAGGAGCAGCCAGGTGACGGAGGAAACTCCCGTGAGCGCCGAGATGTTGGGAATGGAGAGTTTTCACCTTATGCCAGTAACAGTAACAAGTAGAATTTCTCCTAACTTCTCAACAACTCAATCTTCTGTCAGGCGTGTTTCTCTGAGTACCCTGGGAACGGCCAGAGGGACTCAAACAAAACATTTTGTGTCTGGAGTCTCTCCTTGTTAACGGTGTCAGACAGATGATCAGTAAGCCAGCCTCTTCAGAAATGCCAGTGTAAATATTCCCAAGAAAGAGCAATTGGATTATTAGTGTGACTAACGAATCCTGTGACGGGACGTTTACTGCCACAGATCGAGCTTCTGCACAGGAGACTGGCCATCATCTCTCATCGTATGAAGATAGTTTTGTGGGGACTTTTTCTGACTCTGGTTTTCAGCTGCTCCTCCTATACTATATATTTTCTTCATCTGTGGGGACCTAACTACAGTGCCTGGATGGTTTCTCTAATCCATCCACCTGCTGCATCTGATGCCATTCAGTAGGAAGTGTCTGGACACTGCAAACAAGATGTGTCTCACTTCTGACACTGACTGTGAACCTGAAGGATTCTGCGAATCAAAGCTCTGTGATGGGAATCCCTGTTGCAGGTACAGATGAGCAGTCCAGCCGTGCTGTTTCGAAGATTATATATCCTTATTCATTCATGATGTATGTTATCATAACAGATTCCCTTTCATCTTCTTTGTTCCAGGCATCATCCTTGGTGCTGTCACCGTATCTTTGACTTCATCCTCACAGACCCCCTTGCGACAGGCAGATTTGTCTTCATTTTTCAGATGAGCAAAGTGAGGCTCAGAGGAGTAACATCATTTGCTTCAGGTAATGCAGTAGCAGGTGCTGGCGCTGGGTTAAACATGCTTGTCTGACAATAAGCTCGTGCTTTTTACCCGGCTGGATGGTGTCAATTCCTTTCATTTATTCATTCATTCATTCACTCATTCATCCCTCCATCTACCAACCAGGCATTGGAGGAACACCTACAGAGCCTGGGTACAGGGAATTCAAACACACAATCTTACTTGAGCAGATCTACAAATGGAAATTATTGTGACCTCCGGTTGGAGATTTGGATTTTTATGAGACCCTATGCCCACCAGACAGAAACTGAGAATCAAAGTATTTGAGAGCAAATAAGCACCATCATCGCCCTCAGGCACACCGTGGGCGTGCCGCCCTCGCCCAGCACCCCAGCCCCCTTACCATCTCCGGTTTTGCCTGGGTTGGTGGGTTCAGGGGTACTCAGAGGCCTCAGGGGAATGATGATCTCATCCACATTAACCCCCTCTTCTGCGTGCTTCTCAGAAACGTGGGAGAGGAGTTCCGATTGACTTGGTGAGAAAAGGTTACAACATTTACACATGAAGATGGCTGGGTTTTCTGTAAGGAAAAAAAAAAGCAAAATATGTTATTTCATTTTCACCAAAACAGTGACTACATCCAAATGCCAAAGAAAAATACTGAAGGTTGCTCTTCTGAGCAATCGCCAGGCACCAACAGGTGTGTCCCTCTGGTGGACGCTGCACGGCCAGGCAGCTCACTTCTAACTTCAGGTGGCCCCGGTTGCCAGAAAATTCTTTCTTCAATATTCCAAAACCTCAGTCCTTCTGGACCGGGTCTAATATGGACCTCCCTGTTACCCTAATCCACTCAAGAGCCTAGGTTCGGGATTCACATAGCAAAGTAAGAAATGAATATGGAACTTGAAAACTAATGCAACCTTCAAATGAATGAACCACACTGACAACAATGAAGTATTCTAGTGAGACGCACTCAAATTAGGTGCAAGGAAAAAATGATCAAAACAGCACTTCTTAAGGGCCAAGCACCTTTCACTGGCAGGCACAGGAACTAAGAACAAGGAGAATGGGAAGCTGTTGCTTGCTTAAGCCATTTGATTCCTATTTAAAGCATTACCACCGTTCACAAATATTTATTAACAGTCCATTATGGTTCATCCCATTATACTAGGCTGGAAAACATATGGGGAAAGCAACTCATTTTTGAGTCCAATAAAATAATTACAGGCACATATAGGAATATTAAATTTAGGATCCAATAACAAAAGCTAGATTGTTTTCCCACATTCACACTGAAAGGAAGAATTGGTATGATGGCTTTGAAGGTTCAATTTCCAACTCCAGACCCTAAATGCTGTAAGGCTGGATGAACTCGGAGAGGTAGTAATGATCTCTCGGTTGCAACACTGAACAGGAAATGCAGGTAACAAGTCTCCTCTGCAGCGGGAACCCAGGAGGCTCAGTAAGCCACGCCCTGATTCAGTGCAAGCCTCCACCTACTCAGTGCTCTCGCCCGGCCGCTGTAACCGCTGAAAATCCACCCCACGCTGCCGGGCTCCCGACACGCACCACCGCCAGCCTCACGGGGACTGTTAACACGGCCTCGTGCAAGGCGTCGAGGCCACCGACTCTGCCAATGGCGAACAAGTCTATCGCGCCTCTTCCTCCCTCCTCGGCCCCGTGCTCACAGCCAGCTGCCGACTGGCTTCCCATTTCACTGAAGCGGCCAGAAGGCGGTGCCAGAGCCTCCTGGAGCAGCCGCCCACCTGCCGCTCCTGCCGGGAGGAGAGAGGGCCCAGCAGCGGCACAGAAGGGGGCTGAATGCGGCGTGGTTCACCCCGGGGCAGGCAGAATGTCGAACACATTCCAGCAGCTCGTGAAGGTGAGAGAAAGCAGACCAGCACGGAAACGCTGCTGATGCTTTCTCACTTTTACAACGCACCCTGAGCGCCTACACCTGGAAGACTGCTCGGCCGGCCCTCACCTGGGAAGGCACAGGACACAGGGCAACGCCGGGGCTTCCCTGGTGGCGCAGTGGTTGAGAGTCCGCCTGCCGATGCAGGGGACGCGGGTTCGTGCCCCGGTCTGGGAAGATCCCACATGCCACGGAGTGGCTGGGCCCATGAGCCATGGCCGCTGAGCCTGCGCGTCCGGAGCCTGTTGCTCCGCAACGGGAGAGGCCACAGCAGTGAGAGGCCCGCGTACCGCAAAAAAAAAAAAAAAAAAAAAAAGGGCTACGCCGTGTCCCATGTGCTCCAAACCCCAGCCTCTCCCACCGCCTCAATGACATGCTCTCGAAACTCTGCTTCTCTTCAGTTTTAGTCAGAATGTGGCAAAGGTACAATTCAAGGCCCAAGCATTTAAAGCCTAGTTATTCAGAAGCCAGTTAGGGCCTAAATCCACTTCAGTTTTAGGCAGAAACTTGCTGAGGTAGAATCCAGGGCCTAAGCATTTTAAAGCCTAGTTATTCAGAAGAGGGGGGCTTCCGGGAAGATGGCGGAAGAGTAAGACGCGGAGATCACCTTCCTCCCCACAGATACACCAGAAATACATCTACACGTGGAACAACTCCTACAGAACACCTACTGAACGCTGGCAGAAGACCTCAGACCTCCCAAAAGGCAAGAAACCCCCCACGTACCTGGGTAGGCAAAAGAAAAAACAGAGACAAAAGAATAGGGACGGGACCTGCACCAGTGGGAGGGAGACGTGAAGGAGGAAAAGTTTCCACACACCAGAAGCCCCTTCGCGGGCGGAGACTGCGGGTGGCGGAGGGGGAAAGCTTCGGAGCCGCGGAGGAGAGCACAGCAACAGGGGTACGGAGGGCAAAGCGGGGAGATTCCCGCACAGAGGCTCAGGGCCGACCGGCACTCACCAGCCCGAGAGGCTTGTCTGCTCCCCCGCCGGGGCGGGCGGGGCTGGGAGCTGAGGCTCGGGCTTCGGTCGGAGCGCAGGGAGAGGACTGGGATTGGCGGCGCGAACACAGCCTGCAGGGGTTAGTGCGCCACGGCTGGCCGGGAGGGAATCCGGGGAAAAGTCTGGAGCTGCCGAAAAGGCAAGAGACTTTTTCTTCCCTCTTTGTTTCCTGGTGCGCGAGGAGAGGGGATTGAGAGTGCTGCTTAAAGGAGCTCCAGAGACGGGCGCGAGCCGCGGCTAAAAGCGCGGACCCCAGAGATGGGCATGAGACGCTAAGGCTGCTGCTGCCGCCACCAAGAAGCCTGTGTGCGAGCACAGGTCACTCTCCACACCTCCCTTCCGGGGAGCCTGTGCAGCCCGCCACTGCCAGGGTCCCGGGATCCAGGGACAACTTCCGGGAGAAGGCACTGCGCGCCTCAGGCTCGTGCAACGTCACGCCGGCCTCTGCCGCCGCAGCCCCGCCCCGCACTCCGTGCCCCTCCCCCCTCCCCCCTCCCCCCTCCCCCCTCCCCCCCCCCCCCCCCCTCCCCCCCCCCCTCGCCCGGCCTGAGTAAGCCAGAGCCCCCAAGTCAGCTGCTCCTTTAACCCCGTCCTGTCTGAGCAAAGGACAGACGCCCTCCGGCGACCTACATGCAGAGGCGGGGCCGAATCCAAAGCTGAGCCCCGGGAGCTGTGAGAACAAAGAGAAAGGGAAACCTCTCCCAGCAGCCTCATGAGCAGCAGATTAAAGCTCCACAATCAACTTGATGTAACCTGCATCTGTGGAATACCTGAATAGACAACCAATCATCCCAAATTAAGGAGCCGTGTGGATGAAAGGTTCTTGGTGCTGCAGTCAGGAGTCAGTGCTGTGCCTCTGAGGTGGGAGAGACAACTTCAGGACACTGGTCCACAAGAGACCTCCCAGCTCCACATAATATCAAACAGCAAAAATCTCCCGGAGATCTCCATCTCAACATCAGCACCCAGCTTCACTCAACGACCAGCAAGCTACAATGCTGGACAACATATGCCAAACAACTAGCAAAACAGGAGCACAACCCCACCCATTAGCAGAGAGGCTGCCTAAAATCATAATACGTCCACAGACACCCCAAAACACACCACCAGATGTGGACCTGCCCACCAGAAAGACAAGATCCAGCCTTATCCACCAGAACACAGGCACTAGTCCCCTCCACCAGGAAGCCTACACAACCCACTGATCCAACCTTAGCCACTGGGGACAGACACCAAAAATGGGAACTACGAACCTGAAGCCTGCAAAAAGGAGACCACAAATACAGTAAGATAAGCAAAATGAGAAGACAGAAAAACACACAGCAGATGAAGGAACAAGATAAAAACCCACCAGACCTAACAAATGAAGAGGAAATAGGCAGTCTACCTGAAAAAGAATTCAGAATAATGATAGTAAAGATGATCCAAAATTTTGGAAATAGAATGGACAAAATGCAAGAAACTTTAACAAGGACCTAGAAGAACTAAAGATGAAACAAACAACGATGAACAACACAATAAATGAAATGAAAAATACTCTAGATGGGATCAATAGCAGAATAACTGAGGCAGAAGAACGGATAAGTGACCTGGAAGATAAAATAGTGGAAATAACTACAGCAGAGCAGAATAAAGAATGAAAAGAACTGGGGACAGTCTCAGAGACCTCTGGGACAACATTAAATGCACCAACATTTGAATTATAGGGGTTCCAGAAGAAGAAGAGAAAAAGAAAGGGACTGAGAAAATATTTGAAGAGATTATAGTTGAAAACTTCCCTAATATGGGAAAGAAAATAGTTAATCAAGTCCAGGAAGCACAGAGAGTCCCATACAGGATAAATCCAAGGAGAAATACACCAAGACACAGATTAATCAAACTGTCAAAAATTAAATACAAAGAAAACATATTAAAAGCAGCAAGGGAAAAACAACAAATAACACACAAGGGAATCCCCATAAGGTTAACAGCTGTTCTTTCAGCAGAAACGCTGCAAGCCAGAAGGGACTGGTAGGACATATTGAAAGTGATGAAGGAGAAAAACCTGCAACCAAGATTACTCTACCCAGCAAGGATCTCATTCAGATTTGATGGAGAAATTAAAACCTTTACAGACAAGCAAAAGCTGAGAGGGTTCAGCACCACCAAACCAGCTTTACAACAACTGCTAAAGGAACTTCTCTAAGCAAGAAATACAAGAGAAGGAAAAGACCTACAATAACGAACGCAAATCAATTAACAAAATGGAAATAGAAATATTCCCATTATTCCAAATATCGATAATTACCTTAAATGTAAATGGACTAAATGCTCCCACCAAAAGACACAGATTGGCTGAATGGATACAAAAACAAGACCCATATATTTGCTGTGTACAAGAGACCGACTTCAGACCTAGAGACACATATAGACTGAAAGTAAGGGGATGGAAAAAGATATTTCATGCAAATGGAAACCAAAAGAAAGCTGGAGTAGCAATTTGCATATCAGACAAAATAGACTTTAAAATAAAGACTATTAGAAGAGACAAAGAAGGACACTACATAATGATCAAGGGATCGATCCAAGAAGAAGATATAACAATTGTAAATATTTATGCAGCCAACATAGAAGCACCTCAATACATAAGGCAAATACTAACAGCCATAAAAGGGGAAATCAGAATACAACAGCACATTAATAGGATCATACACCATGATCAAGTGGGGTTTATTCTAGGAATGCAAGGATTCTTCAATATACGCAAAACAATCAGTGTGATAAACCATATTAATAAATTGAAGGGGAAAAACCATATGATCATCTCAATAGATGCAAAAACCCTGCAGAAAGTAGGCATAGAGGGAACTTTCCTGAACATAATAAAGGCCATATATGACAAACCCACAGCCAACATCGTCCTCAATGGTGAAAAACTGAAAGCACTTCCACTAAGATCAGGAGCAAGACAAGATTGCCCACTCTCACCACTCTTATTCAACATAGTTTTGGAAGTTTTAGCCACAGCAATCAGAGAAGAAAAGGAAATAAAAGGAATCCAAATTGGAAAAGAAGAAGTAAAGCTGTCACTGTTTGCAGATGACATGATACTATACATAGAGAATCCTAAAGATGCTACCAGAAAACTACTAGAGCTAATCAATGAATTTGGTAAAGTAGCAGGATACAAAATTAATGCACAGAAATCTCTGGCATTCCTATACACTAATGATGAAAAATCTGAAAGTGAAATCAAGAAAACACTCCCATTTACCACTGCAACAAAAAGAATAAAATATCTAGGAATAAACCTACCTAAGGAGACAAAAGACCTGTATGCAGAAAATTATAAGACACTGATGAAAGAAATTAAAGATGATACAAATAGCTGGAGAGATATACCATGTTCTTCGATTGGAAGAATCAACATTGTGAAAATGACTCTACTACCCAAAGCAATCTACAGATTCAATGCAATCCCTATCAAACTACCACTGGTATTTTTCACAGAACTAGAACAAAAAACTTCACAGTTTGTATGGAAACACAAAAGACCCCGAATAGCAAAGCAATCTTGAGAACGACAAACGGAGCTGGAGGAATCAGGCTCCCTGACTTCAGACTATACTACAAAGCTACAGTAATCAAGACAGTATGGTACTGGCACAAAAACAGAAAGATAGCTCAATGGAACAGGACAGAAAGCCCAGAGATAAACCCACGCACATATGGTCATCTTATCTTTGATAAAGGAGGCAGGAATGTACAGTGGAGAAAGGACAGCCTCTTCAATAAGTGGCGCTGGGAAAACTGGACAGGTACATGTAAAAGTATGAGATTAGATCACTCCCTAACACCATACACAAAAATAAGCTCAAAATGGATTAAAGACCTAAATGTAAGGCCAGAAGCTATCAAACTCTTAGAGGAAAACATAGGGAGAACACTCTATGACATAAATCACAGCAAGATCCTTTTAACCCACCTCCTAGAGAAATGGAAATAAAAACAAAAATAAACAAATGGGACCTAATGAAACTTCAAAGCTTTTGCACAGCAAAGGAAACCATAAACAAGAACAAAAGACAACCCTCAGGATGGGAGAAAATATTTGCAAATGAAGCAACTGACAAAGGATTAATCTCCAAAATGTATAAGCAGCTCATGCAGCTCAATAACAAAAAACCAAACAACCCAATCCAAAAATGGGCAGAAGACCTAAATAAACATTTCTCCAAAGAAGATATACAGACTGCCAACAAACACATGAAAGAATGCTCAACTTCATTAATCATTAGAGAAATGCAAATCAAAACTACAATGAGATATCATCTCACACCAGTCAGAATGGCCATCATCAAAAAATCTACAAACAATAAATGCTGGAGAGGGTGTGGAGAAAAGGGAACCCTCTTGCACTGTTGGTGGGAATGTAAATTGATACAGCCACTGTGAAGAACAGTATGGAGGTTCCTTAAAAAAACTACCAATAGAACTACCACATGACCCAGCAATCCCACTGCTGGGCATATACCCTGAGAAAACCATAATTCAAAAAGAGTCATGTACCAAAATGTTCATTGCAGCTCTATTTACAATAGCCCGGAGATGGAAACAACCTAAGTGTCCATCATCGGATGAATGGATAAAGAAGATGTGGCACATATATACAATGGAATATTACTCAGCCATAAAAAGAAACGAAATTGAGCTATTTGTAGTGAGGTGGATAGACCTAGAGTCTGTCATACAGAGTGAAGTAAGTCAGAAAGAGAAAGACAAATACCGTATGCTAACACATATATATGGAATTTAAGAAAAAAAAATGTCATGAAGAACCTAGGGGCAAGACAGGAATAAAGACACAGACCTACTAGAGAACGGACTTGAGGATACGGGGAGGGGGAAGGGTAAGCTGTGACAAAGCGAGAGAGAGGCATGGACATATATACACTACCAAACGTAAGGTAGATAGCTAGTGGGAAGCAGCCGCATAGCACAGGGAGATCAGCTCGGTGCTTTGTGACCGCCTGGAGGAGTGGGAGGGAGGGAGACGTAAGAGGGAAGAGATATGGGAACATATGTATATGTATAACTGATTCACTTTGTTATAAAGCAGAAACTAACACACCATTGTAAAGCAATTATACTCTGCTGCCCTCTGCACGCCATGACTGCTCCCATCTTCCCACAAAACCAAACAAAAATCTCTCTTGATCGCCACTCCCCCAATCTCCCCGACCCCATTTTCCTCCTCTTTACAGCAAGATCAGAAAGGAGACGAGGAGGCAAAGCAGTGGACCTACACGGTGCCGCCACAATGAGGATGGAGCCCGCGAGGCCCCATCACAGAAATGAGGCCCTCTCTGCCTTCAGAGAAAGGGTTTTCTCCATGAGTAAGCTGGTGAGATAATGACCTACGAGAATTCTTTCCCACCAAATGGCACATGAAACAGAAATTTAACAAAGCAGAACATTGCTTCGTCAATGAAAATCTCTCATGAATACCGTCAATCGATATTTTATTTTTTTCCAAGAAATGCTTGATTCCTAAGGAACCCAAAATGCTTCCAAAACAGGAAGAGATTAAGTGATAGCTTTTTTCTTCATAAGAGGCCATGTGGTTTTCAACGTGTACCCTGCTGCTCCTATGACGACCCTATGATTTAGGCAAAAGGGGGTCTGTCACCCCCGTTCCACAGTGGAGGAAACTGAGACGGGGAGGAGACGCAACCTGCCCAGGTCAAACCCAGACTCTCTGCCACCTGCTGTGGACATGAACTCTGTTTGGCTGCAGACCATGAGCCGAGTGCCTCCAAGTTACAGCTAAAACGCTTATCCCTGTAGCCAACTGAGTCTGAAATGAAAATCATTACAGAGCAGAGCATAATCCCCAAATTACGTATCAAGTTCTTTCTTGGTGATTTCGGCATCCACAGAGCAGCGGCCACAGGGTGGGCCCCAGTGCAGGCACCAGGGACGCAAAGATGAATCAGGCATGAGGTCCTGCACAGAGGAGGCCACCAGCCCACGGGGGAAACAGACACGCCCAGAACAATGGCATCTTAGGGTTTTTACTGAAACAATTTCCCTACAGACCAGGACGTATTCTTGATTCCCGTTATGCTTTCAGGAGAAAGGGAATTCTGCGACACGTAACAGAGCAGCGCTGCCGGGGACCACAGGGTTACTGTGAGGGGTCCCTTAGTTCCCAGGCACACCAGGCATTGTCTGGTGACCAAACAAATACAACTACTTTTGCATCTGCATGTTACCAAGTGTTGGCATCAGCTGTAACTAACCTACTGCCCCGTGTCCCACAGAGCCTGGAGGCCTGAGCAGCCCGGAGTGCCGCCTGGCCTTGGCCATCTGCCATCAATCAGTACATCTCCCGAATGCCCACCGTGCGTCCAGTGCTGGGCCTGGGGTCCCCGAGGTGCAGGCAGAGACAAGCACACATGAGCAAGGACAACTGTCACAGAGGAGCATGCGAGGGAGACAGCATGGGGGACCGACATCTGCACTGAGACCACAGAAGCCAGCGGGTCCCGGGGAGCCCGGCTCAGCAGCCCCGCCGCGGGGCCCGCACTCGGAATGGCTGACAGGAACACGCCCTGCCACCAGCGAAGGGGCCAGGAGCCCTCGAAGACGCCCGCTCGTGTCTTCTGAGCAGCGGTTCCACTTCTCGAGATCCAGTCTTCAGGAGCATCCGCAACGCGGACAGGATTGTGTGCAGAGATGCTCAGCACGGAGGCCCCTGTCAAGCTCCAGAAGCCACCGCGTGCTCTGCAGCGGGCACGTCAGGGCACATCCGCCAGAGAAACTCCACGCAGCTGCTGAAAATCATATTTTCGAAGAACCTGAGTGACACGGAAAATGCTCAGAATAAACGTTCAACTCTACAGAGTGGGACACACCACAACTCGGTACGTACGTGACTTTGTTCCCAATGGGGACACGTGGTTTACGGGCAGATGGATGGAAGAACAGATGGCCAGGCTGAAAGGAAATACAGCAAGATCCTGCCTGCCGGACTCTTCTTTATAGGCACTTATGGATTTTCCACAATGAGCCTATATGAGTTTTAAAACTCAGGAAGGTTGCTAGACCTCCTGAGAAGTGAGGCAACAGGTAAACAGAGGAGTCAGGACACGGCTCAGTGATGAGCGCTGAGCAGCTCAGGCAGGGCGGCCTCTTGTTCAAGGCCATGTCCCCCAGCCCGGCCAGGAAAGGCGTTCAAGGAATGTGCAAGCCAGCCAAGACCGGTGCTGCAAACAACAGACATGGTGGGAAGAGGGAAGGCAGGGATCCTCGGCTAAAGTGCCTGGAAGGCTTCCAGGAGGAGGCACTGAATGGCCTGTGAAAGTGGCCCTGACTCGGGCTCCAGGCCACACCCCACAACATGACCTCACGCACTCCCCCACCTCCCGGCCCGCCAGGATTCTCGTCCCCACGCAACAGGGTCAGGACTGGGGTTTGGAGAGGCTGACCTCGAGGCAGGGCCCAGCTTTACCTGAGCCAGGCCCAGCGTCTCCGATGGGCCACTCGGTCCTTCCGGGGTCAGCGCTGGGAGGGAACACGGCCCCACAACAGCCAGCGGGACTACAGGAGCCTCCCGCACCGGGCCAGTGGGGGCCAGCTGTGCTCCCAGCCGTGCAGTCTTGTACTAGGAGCGGCCTGTTCAGAAGCCCCGGCAGTGTTCCCTCTGGAACATCCTCTGCGAACCGCCCCCAGGCCTCTGACAAGGAGGGAAACCGTGCACTCTTTAGATATGTTCATACAGCGGTGTATCAGCAAGATGCCAAAACATGCAAGGAAAGTGTCAGATCAGGCCGCATCCCACAAATATTAAGAATTGTTAACCTACCAAAATAACAACAAAGCAGCTCTTTTCATTTCTTTATAGTAGACTAATATGAAAAAACTGGATCTTATGCCCTGAAATATAATCATAATTATGTTGTCAGCAAATTCTGATGAAGATGCCACAATTTGGATGCATCTTTAGGTTCAATTACTGTGTACCCGTCCTTAACAAAAGGATTCAAAGGGAAAATGACGTGTTCAGCACAAGGAAAATCACAGAGGTTTGGGGTCTGAGCATCCAATTTCCATGAACTTTTGCCAGTTTTTAATCAGCTACTCTGTACTGTTAAAAAGGAAAAATCTTAAAATAACTGCATAAAGTCCTCGTTTCTGAACTCTGATTTGCAAACACTCCCAGCCAGGAACAGCCAGGTCCTGTCTGCAACCTCTGACCCCCTACCTGCTCACCCCTGCCTAGGAACCAGAGATGAACAAGGGCCTCTGACCACTCCTCCCAGAGGAAGGTCATGAACTGGAGGGCCTGTTGGTCCCGGGAGTGCGGTTGGGCCCCTCTGACCCTAGGAACGGCCACCAGGAGCTGACAGGTCACGGCATGGCGTGGCCAGGCCTCCCTCCCCCCTCCTCCTTTGGCAACGGGCAGCCCACACGTCGGCTGGAGCTGGCCTGCTCCTGAGGGGCCCCTCCCCATTCTCAGGCCCTCGAGTAAACAGGCGAGAAGGTCAGTCCAGCCTTGAGCTGAAGTCATGTGCTCCGGCCGCTCACAGGACGTCCGGCCCAGCACACAATCAAGGGCGTCCTTTCCTTTTTGCTGTTGTCCTTTGTAAGTGCATCTCCTGCGGGGACTCAAGGGTGGGACGACCAGAGCAGGACGCGATCCAGGCATTCCAGGTCTCTCGGCCCTTAAGCCACCTTGTAAATTATTATTATTAATTATTACAGAAGTCGCAGGGCGAATCCGTGCTCGTTGTGTAACAGGCAACACAGAAGCACATGGAGCAGAGACAACCACCTGCCCATCCCCCTGAGAAGAACAGCGTCATTGAGCACAGAGCTTCTGCTGCGCGTCCAGGGACAGAAAGAGACAGAGACACCCCACGCACACGCCTCTGCTGCCCGCTGCCCCATCTCCCCCCACGCCCTGGGCCCTCCTCCCTCCCACCGCCCCCCAGTGCTGAGCTCCACACATAAGGAAGGGACGGGGTATCTGGTGTTGCTGACCTGGGGGTCTCAGGGACCCCGAGCAGAAACTCAAAATACGTTTTCTGACAGAAGCAACGTTATAAGTGGCCTCAAAGTGTGCAAGGTCTCGTGGGGACAGCCGGGACTAGGCGGGCAGGGTCCGGGATCCCAGCCCCTGAATGGCTGTGTACCCGTGGGCCCGGCACTGACTTCCTCACTCACAGTATAAAGGGCTGGAGAGGTAGCCCAGGACAGAAGTCCGCCCTGTGGTGCTTTTCAGTCTGGGTTTAATGACACTGGCATGACACAAACACAGCAGCCAGATTCACTGGAAACACACAGGCATCAGAGGGTTCTGGGGAAGGGAGATGGCACAGGTAAGCTGGTCCCGACATCCCAACTTCCTCCTTCCAAGCGCCAAGAGAGCGAGGGCCCACGTGAGGGCCCTCGCATCTACCCGAGGCCAGGCCAGACCATCGGAGACCAGGAGGAGGGAGGAGAGCTGCGGGGACCTACTCAGAGACACGGACTCCCAGCCACACCCTGAAACGTGCTTCATCCAAATGAAAGCTGACAAAAACCCAGCAGGGCATTATGGGGGTAAGAAAAGGAAGTGGCGGGAAGGTAGCCCCAGAGACAGGTCATACACGGCAAGGCCCTCCACGTGGGAAAGCAACTGGCAGAAATGGCAGAAGCCATCAGGGGTTAGATAACGGGGCATGGAGGGGTGTGGCGGCCTGCGTGGCCTGAAGGCTCCCAACGTACACGGATGTGGTTACACATCTCTCCTACGTTGCTCATGGGGATGCAAAACGGCACGGCCACTTTGGAAGACAGTTTGATAGTTTTTTATAAAACTAAACATACTTCACAATAGAATCCTGCAGTCGTGCTCCTGGGTATTTACCCAAAGGAGTTGAAAATGTGTGTCCACACCAAAAGCTACAAACAAATATTTATAGCAGCTTTGTCCTAACTGCCAAAGCTTGGAAGCAGCCAAGATGTCCCTCAGTAGGCAGATGGATAAACTGTGGTACCTCCAGACAATGGAATGTCATTCAGCACTAAAAAGAAATGAGCTATTGGGAAGGGGGAAGGGGCAATACGGGGGTATGGGAGTAAGAGGTACAAACTATTAAGGATAAAATAAGCTCCAAGGATATATTGTACAACACCAGGAATATGGACAATATTTTATAATAACTATAAATGCAGTATAACCTTTAAAAATTGTGATCACTACATTGTACACCTGAAACTTACATAATACTGTACAGCAACTATACTTCAATTAAAAGAAAAAGAAAAAAAATGAGCTATCAAACTATGAAAAGACATGGAAGAGCCTGAAATGCATATTACTAAGCGGAAGAAGCCAATCTGAAAATGCTTCATACTGTATGATTCCAACTATATGACGTTCTGGGAAAGGCAAAGTTATGGAGACAGTAAAAAGATCTCCAGTAAAAAGACAGTAAAAAGGTGGCCACACTTGGGGTGGAGGGGATGAACAGGCAGAGCACACAGGATTTTTAGGGTAGTGAAAATATTCTGCATGATACCATAATAGTGGATACACGTCACTACATATCTGCCCAAACCCACAGAATGTGCAACAGCAAGAGTGAACCCTAATGTAAACTGTGGGCTTCGGGTGATGACAATGTGGCAGTGTAGGTTCTCCAACCGTAACAAATGCACCACCCTGGTAGGGATGTTGATAACAGGGGAGGCTGTGCCTACGTGTAGGCAGGGGGGATATAGGAGATCTGTACCTTCTTCTCAGTTTTGCTGAAAACTTAAAACTTCCCTTCAAAAAATAAAGTCTTTAAAACTATATATTGTGGCAAAAAGTTCCAGAAAGATGGAGCAGATATACTTTTCCCTATTCTTCCCACTAAGTGCAACCAAAACCCTGGACGTCACAGATAAAATACACATAAGACTGTGAAAGTCAGAGAGAAGGTGGAAGAGCAGCTAACACACCACCTTGCAACCTGAGACAGTAAGTGCCCGGGGCTTTCCCTTCACCCGCTCGGACTCAGAAGCAGAAGCACCAACAGGCACGGGAAAAAACAGCTCCAACAAGAGCCTGCTCTCACTGGCCAACGGGCCAGGAAAGGGACAGCCTCACAAGACAGAAACCTTTTAGGCAATAGCCATCCTGCAACACTCAAACCCCACAGACAACACTGCAGCCCATCCCCACCCCTGCTAGAAGAATCAGTGACCTTGAAAATAGAACAATAAAAAACATACAATCTGAATAACAGAGAAAATAGACTGAAAAAGAACAAAGACAGCCTCAAGGACCTGTGGGACCGGAACCAAAGAAAGGCCTAACATTTGTGTCACTAGAGTCCCAGGAAAGGAGAAGGACAGTGGGGTGGGAAAGTATTCAGAGAAATAGTGGCTGAAAATTCCCCAAAGTTGGCAAAAGACATAAAGCCACACAGTCAAGAAGGTGAGCAAAGTCCAAACAGGGTAAACCCAGAGAAATCTATGACAAGACACATTATAATCAAGCTTCTGAAAACTAAAAACAGAGAGGAAACCTGAAATTAGCAAAAAACCCAGTTTCCTGTGTGGAAAAACCATACGATTGACAGCAGACTTCTCCTTAGACACGTGGAGGCCAGAAGGAAGTGGCACATTTTTCAAGTGCAAAAGGGAGAGAACTGTCCACCCATAATCCTACACCCAGCAAAACCATCCTTCAGGAATGAAGGAGAAACCAAGACATTCCCAGATGAAGGAAAAGAAAGAGAAGTTGTCACCAGCAGACCCAACCTACAAGAATGACCAAAGGAAGTTCTCTAAACAGAAGGAAAATGCTAAAACAATGACTCCTGCGACATCAAGAAAGGTAAAATGAACAAAGGAAAGTGTAAAAATATGGGCAAATACATCAGATTTCCTTTTTCCTGTTGATTTCCTAAATTACGTTTGACCATTAAACAAAAAGTATAACTCTGTCTGATGCGGTTCTCAACGTCTGCAGAAGAAACTTTTATGACAATTATAAACAGGGGAGGTAAAGGGACACAAGGCTGGGACTTCCCTGGTGGTCCAGTGGTTAGGACTCAGTGCTCTCGCTGCTGAGGGCCCAGGGTCGACCCCTGGTCGGGGAACTAAGATCCTGCAAGCTGTACCCCAAGGCCGAAAAGTAAATAAATAAATAAATAAAGGGACACAAGGTTTCTCCACTTCACTCAAACTGATAAAATGTCAACAAACAGCTCGGCATCTTGACTGCAGGTGTGGTTACACAGATCTACACATGTGGTAAAAATGTACCACACACGCCCATTGTACCAACATTAATTTCTTGGTTTTGATATTGCACAACAGTTTCACAAGATGTAACCACTGGGTTGGGATGAGGAAAGAGTTCTGGAAAGGGCTTCCCTGGTGGTGCAGTGGTTAAGAATCTGCCTGCCAACGCAGGGGACAAGGGTTCAAGCCCTGGTCTGGGAAGATCCCACATGCCGCGGAGCAACGAAGCCCACGCGCCACAACTACTGAGCCTACTTGCCACAACTACTGTAGCCTGCGTGCTAGAGCCTGTGCTCCACAACAAGAGAAGCCACGACAATGAGAAGCCCGCGCACCGCAATGAAGAGTAGCCCCCACTCGCCACAACTAGAGAAAGCCCGTGCGCAGCAACGAAGACCCAACACGGCCAAAAATAAATTAATTAATTTAATTAATTTTTTAAAAACAAAGAGTTCTGGAGATGCATGGTGGTGATGATTGCACGACAATGTGAATGTCCTTATGCCACTAAACGATACACCTAAAAATGGTTAAAATGGCAAATTTTATGTTATATATGTTTTTTTACTCCCCTCCCAAAAACATAACCATTGGAGTAAGCCTGGAAAAGGGTATATAAGACCTCTCTGCACAATCTTTGAAACTTCCTGTGAATCTACTATTATTTCAAAATACAAAGTTAAAAAAAAAAAAAAATACTCCAGCCAACAAAACATACCAACGGCTGCCAGCCTGGAGTCTCTGGAAAACGCACTAAATTTGAGAGGCAGGTATAACTGTTTGACATACCCATGATCCCGTCGAATCCCAACCACCCTATGAGGTCCAAACGTCCCACAGAGGTGGAGCGAGGTAGTTCACAGGGGGCAGCCAGGGCCCAGTCCAGGTCTCTGTGCTCACCTCCATGAGAAGCAGGGCTCTGCACCCCAGCACCTTCCATACCACCTGCACTCACTACCTGCGGCCAGAGCCCCGCCCAGCCCAATGTCATCCATCCTCTTAGTGATGCTGCTGCTAGGGACGCAGTAGGCGCTCAGTGTTAGAGGAACTGACGATCACAGATAGCCTTAAACGTTTATCAATAACCGTAAGAAGACAAAATGCTCATTACTAGACTATTAACTTCCTCTGTTTAAAAGTGACAGTGTAAAACCAACTCTTCCTTCCTCTCCTTCATTAGTATACATCATCCTTCGCAGCTTTTCAACCATCTTTTACTTGGATTGATTAACTTGAAAGAGAGTTCAGGAGCCAAAATTAAGGGCCTATTAAACTGCCTACCTTGTGACAAGAACAGGATGGCAAGTGCTTTCGGAGTTATGTTTTTGTTTTCTTGTTGTTCACTTGCCCTTAAGTTATTAAATTCAGAAGAGCTGGCAGCGTCCCAAGAGGAGTGGAAATACTTTAGCAGATGCAGCCAGATCGCGGTCACACCGAGGTAATGGAGAAGCTCTATGCATCGCGCAGCTTACTACCATCGAAAATACGCTTTTCCTTTATCTTCAGGAAAAGAAGCCTGGGCTTGGACAAAACACTTTCCTTCCATTTAGCTTATTTTGCAGAACTTTTCATGATCTGTGGGTATGCCGTATAACGTCATCATCACCATCACACTTACTGAGAACTTGCTGTAACCAAAATAAGGGCATTCAAAGAGGAAGAGGGAGAAGAAAAGGAAGCTGAAATCCATTAAACCCTCACCATGAGCTGGCACCATGCAAGCCTCATGCTAAGAGCGTTCAATCTTCACAACAATCCTATGAAATAGGTTTCTTTATTGTATCTCCTCAAATCTAAGACAACATCTATTTTAAGAGGCACTGATACTTTACATACCACTAAAAAAGATTAAAATGCTACCAAATAAACTAAAACACACTGGGTTCTTATCACACCAATTGTAAGACACCACCTGATTTTAGGGATGTTAAAATCAGTCTTTGAATCAGTGAAACTCAGGAATATTTCCAGATTCCGATGGAGATGCGGCATGGCCAAAGTGCCTGGGAGACTGGACTCCTAACCCCCGTTCTTTCCTTGTAAGGCCCCATTTCCCCCCTCGGCACCCACAACAAACACACCGGGGGGCCCTGCCTCTGGGCTCACCTCCATGACCTCCTGCTTTCAAGAGAGAAGGAGACAAACGTTTCCTGAGTACCAGGCACTTTCACACTCCTTATCACACGTAACCCTGACAGGCAGGGCGGCTGCTAGCAAGGCACCTCTGTGAGAAAAGGAAAAAGGCACCCTTTCCTTAAGACACTAGTTCCCCCTGTCAGAAAGTGGTCAAATATACTGATTTTGTCAGAACAAGATACTACCATTTGCAGAAAACTGTCATAATGAATATACAAATCTATGATGTGAAATGGTCCCCTTAGAGGCGGTACCCTTGTGCAGTGTGCGACCTGCACAGCTGTACACAGTGGCCCTAATGAGTCAGCCACGAAGATACTATTATCCCATGTTACAGATGAAGAAGCTATAACTTGCCTAAGAGGATCAAGTTCAGGCCTATATGGTTTCAAAGCTACCTGGTCAGCTCACAAGGGACTTAAAAATCAGGTAGAAACACAGGTTGTATTCATGCATGTGTGCGGCGGTGGGGATGTCTATACAGGAACATACTAAACACATGCCACCAGAGGGCATGGGGAGGACGCAGAAATCCCGTGGCTGAGGCAGCTGGGGTAGGCTTCTCAGGGGAGGGAAGCTGAACGGATCCAGGAGGTAAGGAGAGCGGCGAGCAGAACAGGGGAGAGCCTCAACCCCGGGGAGGCTTGAGTGTGTAGAGGTGGGGACAAAGTCAAGGTCGGGGGGCAGCAAGGTCTGGTCCTCGGAACACCCACCACGGGAGCCTGCCCAAGAAAGGCAAGGGCACCCAGCCTCCAGAGCAGGAGGCCCATCGAGAGGGCCGGGGACGGGGCACGGCACCCAGGAAGCTGGCCCCATTGGGAAGTCCCCCATCCCGCTGATGCGGGCTGAGAAGCTGAATCTGTATTTGAAATCTGTGGATTTTTAAATGCTGGCAACTAAATGAGATTTTCCTGAAAAAAAAAACCAAAAAACTGTGCGGGCCAAACAAATCAAGTCTTCAGGTTACACCTATCCTGAGAGCTGCCAATTTGCAACTTCTGAGAAAAGGTTTTCCACCTGGGTGACTAGGACCACTGTTAAGTGGCAGGAGGAAAGCCAGAGAGCCTGGTCTGAAGAAACAGAGAGACAGACAGACGGACAGACACAGAGAGAGCTGAGGCCCCAGACCCCTTCCCCACCCCTCTGGTTCCCCAGCACCCAGCAAAGCGCTGGGCTCTGGGTAGGCGGATTCTGAATGCTACTTATTTCCTATTTCATAGTCTCTGAGTTTTTCAGATCTTCCACAATGACGCTGACGTGTGATCCAAGAAAAAATTAGATCTAAAAAATGTACACTGACATTAGAAATAGAGGCACAGTAAGTGACAAAATAAGGTCTCCCTCTTGGGGGAGAAAGACACTGATCCCCAGACACCCTGGGCCCCAGACAGTCTGACAGGCTCTGGGCCAAACACCAGCTGAGGAAGGACAGCAGGGCCACAGCTGCCGACACTCGGCAGAGATGCAAACTCTGGTCACAGACAAAACGTGTCTCCCAGCTGACGGTGTTCTGATATTCCTCCCTGAGGCTGATTAGACATTTGTGTGTGTGGGTGAGGTGGGGGGGGACATCAAACCTTACGCCTGTCCCTGTCGTTCTCTCGTAAGGATATATTAGGGTGACACCAAAAGTGCATAGTGTCCAGGTGACAAAAAAGAAAGAAAAAAGAAAAGGTGACAGATTTAGAATCGATGAGGAAAAGGCATTCTTGACACAAGAATACTTGCTACAAGAAGATACCTGGTAGGTGAGGACGGCCAAGCCTCGAAGTGCCCAAGTCCAGAGCTTGAACGCATGGGCCAGGTGAGCAGGCGCCCAGGTGCACAGAGGGCCCAGGTGCACAGAAGGCCTTGGATTAGGGGAGGCCAGGCATGGAAAGGTACAGGAGCTCCCAGAGCTGGGTGTCCTCAGAGAGTTCCCACGTGTCGGCCATGGGAGGGGGGGCATGAAGACAACATGGCCCGAAGCGGCACCCCCGGCCTCCCTGCCCACCCCAGCTGCAGAATAACATTAGACTGCCTGCTTTGTTCACAAAGATCTGCATGTCAGTGACCGCGCTTGATCCTCCCCGCTATCCCTGGAGTAACCAAGTAGATGGTGCCACCACCACCATCACCACCACCACCATCATCACCACCATCACCACCACCACCACCAGCACCATCACCACCACCACCACCACCAGCACCATCACCACTATCATCACCACCATCAGCACCACCACCACGACCACCACCACCATCACCACTATCATCACCACCATCAGCACCACCACCATCAGCACCATCACCACCACCACCACCACCATCACCACCATCACCACCACTACCAGCACCATCACCACCACCACCATCTCCATCATCACCACCACCACCACCACCACCAGCACCATCACCACCACCACCATCATCACCACCATCATCACCACTATCATCACCACCACCACCACCACCACCACCACCATCACCACCACTATCATCACCACCACCACCATCATCACCACTATCATCACCACCATCACCACCACCACCACCACCATCACCACTATCATCACCACCATCACCACCACCACCACCAGCACCATCACCACCACCACCATCTCCATCATCACCACCACCAGCACCACTACCATCACCATCACCACCACCATCATCACCACCACCACCATCAACACCATCACCACCACCACCACCACCACCACCATGACCATCAGCATCACTATCATCGTCGTCCCCATTTACAATGGAAAGAACTAGGGCTCAGAGAAGTTAGCGAGATGCCAAGGAGCCCCGGGCAGACAACACACAAAGTCAAAACCTGACCAAGACCTTCCAAGTTGACCTCGGTATCTGCCCACCCACGTGGGTCCAGCGCTGCTCCAGGAGGGAGTACTGAAGTGGGGCCCTGGGAGGGACACAACGAGCCTTGGGCCCCACTCTGCACCCTGCCTCGTGGCTAGAGAGACATTCCGAACGATTCGATACAACTAAGCGTAGCTACACCAAAAAGGGAACTCTACCCTCTCTGTGTGTCTATTATAATTTACAACGGGCCCTCACTTCAGGGAGCCGTAAGCTGGAAAATGAGAGTGCCAGATGCAGGGCCACCAGCCCACCCGGAACACATAGTTAGTATGCGTGCCCCTGCACGGCCTGGCAAGAGATCCAGAACTAGGGACAGAGAACCGCCACATACAGGGCATCAGCTTTTCTCGGCCAAAAAAAAAAGGGTACCAACACACACAGTAAACCCAGGGCCTTCAGGCAAGAGTGGGCACCATACGTGTGCCAGCAGCAGCCCCTGGTGGCCAGTCTGAGCACTACACCCTCCGTTCCCAGGATGAAGCCATTCCCAAGACTGAGCAGACAGACCCTAATGAAAATCCGGCTACCGTTCCCCGAGGTGTAACGCTGCGACGCTGTGCTTTGCCAGCCACCCACTTAATCTTCACATTAATCCAGTGAGGGAGGGGCTGCTATCCCCATTTGCAAATGAGTAAACTGAGCCCAGGGAGGGGACTGCAAGGTCACAGAGTAGGTGAGCATACAGCACAAGCACAGCCCAGGCCTGCCTGATGCCTGTCCTAAGTGACAAGTCACCGCTTGATGCACAAAAGGGTCGACTTCTCTGCACTGCCTGAGTCAGGCCGGGTTTCCCCTGGCGGGGCTGGGGCCGGGGGCTTCTGCCCCAGTTCTGTTTGGTCTCACAGTGAATTCAGTCTGTGAACATTCACAGAGCTGTTCGTCTCTTTGATACACACCTTTCTATGTGTAGGTTATACATCAATTTTTTAAAACTTAAACAGCAAATTTTTAAGGGAAAGATATAGGGGGAAAAGGGGATTCTGATTCACAAATGAATCTCTTATTTAAAATGACGAAGTGAGGTGAGAAGCCCAGACCTGGCCGTGAACCCACCTTGGCCGTGTGTTCTTGGCCTCCCTCCTGAGCTTCCGCTTCTACATCTGCTGGGGCTGCAGGAGGACTGCCAGGACACTCCCAGCCCAGCGACCGACACCTCTGAGGCACCGTCTCACATAAAGCCACAGAGGGGCACCTGTCTGGGTCAGGACCTGGGTCCCCAGCCCCTAACCAGCCCCAGCTCCCCACCTCCAGTGTGCTGGAGCCTGCGTAAGTCTCTGAACCTCTCCAGGCCCCAGTGGGAAGTGGCCTTCGCATGGTTTAAAGTGGAACCTGGTCTCTGAGCCTCACCCAGAGGCTAATTTACAGGGAGACAGACAGAGCCGCCTGGACAGAAGCCAGGGCGTGCAGACGGCTCCAGCCTCCCCCATGGCCTGGAGGGGCCCGTTATGCACCTGCCCTCCCGCCTGCTACCCCACTCGTGGATCACCTCCAAGGTGCCCTCCCGGCTCTGAGGTTCAGTGAGCTGAAGTCCCAATAAATGCACAGCCTAACTTGTGGTCTTATTACCACGCAGCTCATGAGGCACGATGCGCGTGCCTTCTGCAGCTCACAGAGTTAACATGCCTACTAAATGCAAAGGGGAAAGCCCATGGGTGTTCCTTTGTTGAAACAGGATTAACAAAATAAAGTGAGAAAGGCTCAGTAACAGCTATAATTAAGGCTGGGCCAACAGCTGCATTATAATTTTATGCATACGCATTTCTTCCATGTTGAAAGTTGACATAATTTTTCTAAGTTATTTTTAAGCACTCTCAAAGTGAGAGCCCCGGGCAATAGAGTCTACTACTCACATTTAACATAATCATAGCTGAAGAGCAGCCCCAGGGCCCTTTCCTTCGGAAAGCACAACAAATAATTTTACGTAAACAGAAACTGCACCCCCGTCACCCAGTTGTCTAAGTGGCAGCACCGCCCCGCCCCAGCAGATGTGTGGGAAGCTCTGAGGATGTGGGAGCCCCCGTGAACACTTCTGACACCACAGCTCCCCTCGTGCAAATCACCGAGGTGGCCCCAGAACTCTTGACGCCATGCCTCCAAAGCGACCGAGTCTCCGGGATCGTTTCCATGGGAAAAACAAAATGTGCAAAATCCTCTCCCGTTTTGCGATGTATTTTAGGGGGACTGCGATGCCCAGGGCTGCCACATCACCAGGCCTCTGAGTTTCCGGTTTGGGTTTTTTGCTGTTCTAGTTTATTTTGGTTCCTTTCTGTGGTGGAGGCACCATTAGTCCTAACTTCAGAAGGTAAAGGGCTGCCTTGAACCGGCTTCAGCACTGGGCCTCAGGACAGAGGCTCCGGGGTCAAACCCCACCCATGTGGCCACATCTGCCTGGCTGGAGGGACCTCTCCCTTCCCGAGCCCGTAGGTCCTTGGCTGGAAACCCGCAGTGGCAACTGCAGCCACCCTGCTGACCTCATGAGGACGGTAGAGGCAGGGGTCACCATGTGGAGGAATCCTGGGAAAAGGGCTTTGTGGACTCTGCTCCACATGACGCAGGTGCAGAGCAGAACTGGGAAGAATGGGTGAAAGGGGCTTGTGAACACAGCCCACCGGGCAGGTGGACACGGCTCAGCACGCACACCATTGCTGTACACACTGGGCAAGTTCCTGCAGATGGCAGGCGGGTCCCTGTGCCCGGGTCACTGCCTCGCATGGGGAGACGCACACACGTGTGGCTCTCTGCAGAAACTCTGGGAGGGCAGCCACCATGGCTCAAGAGGCCCAGCGCCCCATCCAGGCCAGTGCTGTCCCACAGAAATAGAACCACTGGGACTTCCCTGGTGGCGCAGTGGCTAAGAATCCCCCTGTCAATGCAGGGGACACAGGTTCGAGCCCCGGTCTGGGAAGATCTCACGTGCCACGGAGCAACTAAGCCCATGCGCCACAACTACTGAGGCTGTGCTCTAAAGCCCGTGAGCCACAACTACTGAGCCCGCGTGCCACAACTACTGAGCCCGCGTGCCACAACTACTGAAGCCCACGTGCCTAGAGCCCCTGCTCCGCAACAAGAGAAGCCACCACAATGAGAAGCCCGCGCACCGCAACGAAGAGTAGCCCCTGCTCGCCGCAACTAGAGAAAGCCCACATGCAGCAACAAACACCCAATGCAGCCAAAAATAACAATAAATAAATTTAAATTAAAAAAAAATTTTTTTAAAGAAATTGAACCACTGGTGTGATTTCAAGCAGCCACGTTAAAATGAAAAGAAACAAGTAAAATTAATTTTAATAATATGTTTTGTTACCCCAGTATATCCAAAATATTATCACTTCGCTTGTAATCCATTTTTAAAAGAGAGATGAGAAATTTCACATTCTTTTGATGTTGCTGTCGTACTAAGTATTCAAAATCTGGTGTGTATTTCCCACTTCCAGCACATTGCAGTCTGGAGTAGAACACAGATCCAGTATTCACATTATTTCCAGGACACCTGGCAACTTTTTCACTGCAGATCAGAGAAATGTGGTTTGCAGGTGCCACTCCCTGACAGCCAGCGAGACAGGAGAGGGCCTCCAGCACCCCGAAATCTTTGGGACCCACAGAGTTAGGAAAATGGAAACAAGGAATTAGGAAGCTTAGACCTTGCCGACCAGAGTTACTGTCCACACTGTTGAAAAAGAGGCAGAAGATGAGGACATTTCCATTTATTATCACAGGCTTTAGACGCTGGCTGTCTGCTCCAGGCTCCTGAGGTCATAATCAAAGGAGATAAAATAACAGCCTGGGCAGGAACTGAAGGAAAATGTGGGAAACATGCAAACACAACTTCAAATTTTATTATTTTTTTAATAAGTTTATTCATTTATTTATTATTTATTTTTGGCTGCACTGGGTCTTCGTTGTGGTGCGCGGGCTTCTCACTGCAGTGGCTTCTCTTGTTGCAGAGCACGGGCTCTAGGCGCGCGGGCTTCAGTAGCTGTGGCGCCCGGGCTCAGCAGTTGTGGCTCACGGGCTCTAGAGCGCAGGCTCAGTAGTTGTGGTGCACGGGCTTAGTTGCTCCGCGGCATGTGGGATCTTCCCCGACCAAGGCTCGAACCCGTGTCCCCTGCATTGGCAGGCGGATTGTTAACCACTGCGCCACCAGGGAAGCCCAACTTCAATCAAATTTTAAATACCTGCTTTACTTATCATGAAAGCCTGCCAGTCGTCTCAGTTACAAAGTATTTTGAACTTGCAAATTAATTCAAGAAGAAAGAACTGCTGTCTAATATTCAGATGTGTCTAAGGTCTGTTCAAATTCCAGAACAGAGCTTTAAATTTAAGCAAGAGCCACAGGGAAAAGAAGAATTTTCCAAACCCCAGCAGCCACCCAGCTCCAGCCTACCAGAATGATCTGGTCCATTCTTCCTGGTAACCAATATATGAAGTAAACATTAGGTGTGTTCTCCACATACCTGGGCTACTCGGTTTTTCACTAGGGAAAAGGGTAGTTTTTTACTTAGTCTCACAATTCAACATTTAATGAATGCCTAATATATACCACATACTATGTAAGCGAAGCACATTTAGAAATGAGTAAGGCACAAACTCCAGAAACATAAACAAATAATGCCATGTTGCTCGTGAAAACAGTTTAAAGTGACCGTGGTTTTATTCGTGGCCCAAATTCATAGACTGCTGCCTTGGAAAGGACAGAGAGTCCAGACTTGCAGCCAGTGCCCGACCTGCCCCTCACCGGTTTGGACAGCTACCGCTCTTTTTACAGGGCAGGGACCTTTAGAAGGTCAGGCAGCCTGTCCTCCTCCCTGACTCGGCTCCACCTCGTGCAGCCTTAAGGTGACCCTGGCGAGGCCAGCTCCTCCCACTGCCTCTGACCAAGCCAGCGGCGGCCCCTGGACCTCCTCCCCTGCAGGTCCAGCATCCCGGTCTCAGCCATGCCCTGCCATACCTGACGGGTCCCGCTGCTGGGACGGCGCCTACACGGTGGCCAGGCCAGTCCCCACGTGCAGCCGCCCCCTCTGCAGGCACAGCTGTCTCCTAGGCTATCTCCACTTCCGCAGGGCCTTTCCCATGCATGTCCCCTAGGGGGCGATAAAGCGCAAAGGAGAACTCCGGCCTCAGGGAGCTAGTCCTGAGCTGCCTGAAATTCTGCAAAGTGGAGAGGGCTGGCGAGTGCCTGCTTTCTGCTTATCAAACTTTTTTTTTTTTTAATCCAGAACCTCATGCTTCAAGTTTCAGCTCCAACCTCAGTTTGTCAGAGAGGCTTTTCTTAAATCTCCTTCAATATAAATTAGGTCCCCATTATTTTCTCTTGCCCACTCCCCCCCATCCTCCGCTTTGAAGCAATTACCGCAATCTGTAATCATGTATTTAACGATGTATTTATTTGTTTAACGTGCTCCTCCTAAAAGACTGTAAACTCCAAAAATATCAATATCATTTAATTCAAAGTACAGTTAAAAGCTTTAAGAGATCAATGTTTAAGGTTAACAAATGCTGCATTTCCTTTGTCGTGAGGACTAAAGCATTTCCAGAACGTTCACGTAAGAACCCCCGAGGCTAAGGTTAACCAAGGCAGTCAACTCACACTTCCCAGAGAAACAGACAAAACTAAGGGCTGGGGAAGAAAGAGTGGCTCAGGGCGGGTCAGCCGCCGGCCGACCCACATCCCGGTAAAACCAAAACTTCTCTGGTCCTCTGACTCCTGCCCAGCGACGGGTAAGAGCTGCCCCATGGCCGTCCTGGGGCAGGGCTGCACAGAACTTCGGCTCCAGGGGCCTCTTCAGAGTGGAGGGAAGGGCCTCAGTCCCCAGGAAGGGTCTCTCTGAGGTGCTTCCAGTAACCCGGCAAGCCCTGCACCAACTCAGAAATAAAAACAGGGAGCAGAATTCAAAAGCTCTTCTCTCTACCACTGCAGGAGGGATGTGAGAATAATGGACCACAGCTGTGTGTATGGAGCCTGGAACGTTTCATATCCCTGTGCCTGTTTGGTTCATCACTGCTCTTTCCCTGAAACCAAACACAGATGAATGCTGGCTGGTCTCTAAGCTAAAATCCACTCGATCACCAGTCCTATGGGTTTTTACTCTGGTCCATTTCTCTAAATCTGCCCCAAACCTCCACTCCCACACCCACTGCTGTGGGGTGAGTGTCATCATCTCTGGGATGCACCGTAACAGCACCTGATGCCGGGTCTTGCTCCTGCCTCATCTCTGCCCCTCCAAAAAGTGTCCTCCTATTTATTCCTCATAACTTCAGAAATTACTAGAAAGCTACAGTAATTCACAGTGCAGTGCTGATGAAGGATAAACAAATAGATCAATGGAATAGACCAGAGAGCTCAGAAATGGACCCCCATGTAATTTTCAACAAAGGATCACAGTAACTAAGTGGCTGGGCTAGGTGCACTGCACCCCCTCAAGCCTTCAACTCTCAGGGCTTACTTCCATCATAGTCTCTGGCACCATCTCCTAAAGGATCGGTTCCACAGCTAGGACTGTGTGAGATCCTCAGGAGGAAACAGCGAATCATATCTGACTGCATTCTCACTTTCCGGCACAAACATTTGGGTGAACCAAGGAATCTGCTTGGAAGAAAAAAAAAAGGAAGAAAGAAGGAAGGAAGGAAGGATGGGAAGTTGGGAAGGGAGGAAGGAAGGGAGAATCCTAAGGGGCAGAGAAGTGGTGGTGGCCTCAGAAAAAGAGGCCTGCTGGCAGAGATGGGAAAAAAATATCTAACAGAAAGAAGGAAGCCAGCTAGGGCCCTACAAGGAGGCTTGGGGCTGACTTACAAGGTCCTCCAGGTTGCCAGGACCTCCAAGACCCTCCTTTTCCAGAATGCGGCTCCCAAAGCCCCCCGCTCCTTGGCTCCAGACGTGGTGGCTGATTTGGTCCCCTCCTCTCCCTACCCCAGCAAGGCCAGCAGCTGCCTCTTAAGTCCGGTCCCCACCCTTCCCATCCTGCCTCAGCCCAGACCCAACTGGGGCACAAACGTGCCAGATTCCAGAGTTCAAAAATTTGCGGCTCCATTTGTTACATGATTTAAAAGAAGAAAAATCTGTTACCCAAGTTAAAATCCTTTTTCTATTAACATGCCAAGCATAATCTGTTTATAAGCATATAATGATATATTTTATGTTCCTTGAAAAAAAAGACGCAACTTCAAACCTACAATAGCTGTTTAATATGACAATTTGTTTCACCCCCAGATTACTTTTCTTTCTTTTAAAAAGAAATCAATCAATGGGAATTCCCTGGCAGTCCAGTGGTTAGGACTCAGTGCTTTCACTACGGGGGCCCAGGTTCAGTCCCTTGTCAGGGAACCAAGATCCTGCAAGCTGCACAGTGCAGCAATAAATAAATAAATAATAAATTTTTTTTTAACCAATCAAAGTCTATCACATTTTCCAACCACAACTGTTTTCAAGGAGCAAGTAGATCTCAATGCACTAAGCTGCACAGCAGAGAGACTGGGGTCTCGGTGAAAGGGATAAACAGCAGTGCCCACAGCATCTACAGTGCGCCATAACCCAGGTCGTGGGCAGGACCATGTCTCCCACAGAAGAAGCGGTGGGTTCCACGAGTTATGTGACTCCCTCAGGTCAGGAATCTGGTGAGTAGCAGATCTCTGGCCCCAGAGCACGTGTTCATTCCACCCTCCAGACTGTTCCAGCCCTTAAAGTTGACACCTGCCCTTGAGAAATGGCAAAGACAGTCAAAGTTTAACAGAATAAACAGCTGCTAACAAAGAGAAAACAACTCTAGGCTAAATCTCTTCTACATAATTAAATCAGCCCCTCTTGCTGGGGAGGTTTTCAGAAGCAGCATGCATGAAACTATCTACAAAGGAAATGCAATTAAGGAGAGTCTTTTTAATATACCCAATTCTTGACTGCCCTTGCCCTAGGCAGAAACTTAATTCTACTGAAGGATAGCTGCCATTGAAAAGTTGTTATGTAAATTGTAAAGTAAGGGGAGAAAAGACACAGAAACCATTTTACAAGGTAAATGGGAAACCGGCTGAGAAGGGAGCAGTGCGGTAACAGATCTCCAGTGCAGGGCAATGACCATCGTGGCTGGTTTACCATCGAAAAGCTGGACCTTAGAGACCAAATGCGACTCCATCTTATCATGTATTTTACCGGCTCTCCTACGTTAACCCAACAACCAAGCAAAACAGGAGGCTCTTTTCAGGAATTAGCTGACCGCAAGTTAACAGCAACGTATTTTAAAACATGATTTTTGGTCACTGATTACACAGCTGAAAATTGAAGGAAACTACAACAAGTGCCAGGTTTAAAAAAAAAAACAAAAACAAAACTGCTAAGTAAACTCCAAAAAAGGAGAGGTGGGCAGTGCATGTCGTGTATCATCAGCAGTAGCCCAATGTCTTGGGAGAGGGAAGGCACCAAACAGAGAAGAGAGTGTAATAGGGAAGAACAAATCTGACTCCATACTGGATCTGTTTTTTTTTCCTTTAAACTTTGTATTCTATTGCTTTTGCTACAAGTTAAGAATGTTGCCTAAAATATACAGGTTAGCCCATTCTCAAGGCTCTGACTTTTAAAGGTACAACACTTCTCCATTCACACAAAGATAAAAAGTCACGACACACAGGATACCATTTGTCTTGGAGGTTTATAGGAACACTGTGACCAGACCTAGGTGCACAGCTGTGAGAACAACAGATTCTGGCACCAAGAACTTCGCAGCAACCAACCAAACGCCCTCCACTTTTGGTATAAAAGAAGGCTGACTTCTAACTCAGGTAAGATGGTTCTTTGGCACACTAGTCCACCATCTTCTCGGTCTGCTGGCTTTCCAAATAAAGTCACTATTCCTTGCCCAAAAGACTCATCTCTCGATTTATTGACCTGTCGTGCGGCAAACAGTACGAGCTTGGACTCGTAACATCATCACTGTCAGAAAGAATGCCTGGCATAGTTCAGGGCTCCTGACCCACCACTCTGGCTCTGGGTCTGCTTCATCACTACACACACACACACACACACACACTCACTTGCAGGAATCTGACACAACAATGGGATGAGGGCAGGACCAAGGGTCAAAGGACTCTTTACCATCCCTACCTGGCATGTCGAGGGGAGTGTCATGCAAAGCTGTTGGCTTGAACTGAAGAAGCCAAGAAAAGTGCCCCCGGGGTTTGGGCACCGAACATCCAGCAAACATAAGCTCTAGGTGTCTTCTGCAGCCCTCAGCATGCAGGACACTCAGTATAGCTACTTTGGGATGAACCCGTAGGCTCAGAAGATGAAGCTGGAGGGGCAGTTGTGCAGGGTAAGCCCTGTGACACTAAGCTTATATTTCCGAAGTCACTGGGCTCTGCCAGGGAACCAGGCTGGAAGGGGGCAGGAGGCGGTCAGATAGTTCATTCATTCTTCCGTTCAATAAAGGCACCCTGGGCACCCACCCGGGGCCAGGCACCGATCCAGGGGTTGGAAGTACAAGCCAGGCAGTCACCCAGAAGTTTGGATTTCATCCCAAGTCAGAGGAAGTTGATTTTTAAAGCCTCAGCTCTGCCATTTCTAAACTGTATGAAGTTGACCTCTCTGAACTTTTGTTCCTCGTCAGTAAATGACACACAAATTAGAGGTGTCGGGAAAACTGAGTAGCAAAAGGCATGAGGTCAGTGCCCCAGTGTGGATGCTTACTGTTAATTACACAGGAAGGAGCCCCAAGGTCAACGTTTAAGGGCTTTGACCAGGTGTTCAGTGGAAGATCCATCGCGGTCCTGCATCCAGCCAGCAGAAAGGCCGCGTCGCCCAAGAAGCCAGGGACGGCTGCCTGGAGGAGGTGCCATGTCAGCTTAACTTTAAAGGGTGAGGAACAAGGGCCCACAGAGCTAGGCGGCAGGTAGAGGCTAAATTACAATTTATCGGGCTTCCCTGGTGGTGCAGTGGTTAAAAATCCGCCTGCCAATGCAGGGAACAAGGGTTCGAGCCCTGGTCCGGGAAGATCCCACATGCCCCGGAGCAACTAAGCCCGTACGCCACAACTACTAGACCTGCGCTCTGGAGCCTGCGAGCCACAACTACTGAAGCCCGCGCACCTAGAGCCTGTGCTCCGCAACAAGAGAAGCCACCGCAATGAGAAGCCCGCGCACCGCAACTAGATAAAGCCCGCGCACAGCAATGAAAACCCAACGCAGCCAAAATAAATAAATTTATAAATAAATAAATCACAATTTATCACAGGGTATTACTGGGTTACCAGCAGTAACCAGCTAATCCCTGGTGTTTATGGCTCCCTCTACCGGACACAAAGAAACTTTCCTTCAGCAGCTCGGTGGAACCCTTTCCCTTCAAAACATCCTGGCCAAGTACATGGGTCTAAAGGAACTATCCATTTCACAGAGGAGGAAACTGAGGCCAGGCAACAAGGAGGCCGAGCCAAGGCCCACGCGGCCACCGAGTCGGCAGCATCGGATTCGAACCTCCCGCCCGCCAGGACGCCTGCGCTGGGTCGCTAGCGCGCGCCCCGACCCCTCCCGTTGCCCCGGAAACGGCCCCGCACGCGCGAGCGCACTGCTTTCCCTTGCTCGTTCTTCCGCTAGCACCCTCGTTACTTTTTTTTTAATAAAAACCCAAGGCGGCGGGATACTGCCAGCGATTTAACGTGCCGTCGAAGGACGCCGCTACGTCCGCTCTCCGCCCTGGGCCGCAGATCCCTCCGCCGCCCAGCGGCCTGCGCGCTTCTACCCGACTCCAAGCTCGAAACGGCTTCCCGCGCGCCGCGCCGCGCCCCACCCCCACCTCATCCCCACCCCAACCCCCAGCCCGGCTCACCTGCCGCCCGCGTCTCCATGGCAACGCCCCCACCGCGGAGGAAAAAAAAGCCTCGGGCTCTTCTGGGCCCCCTCCCGCGCCGACCGAGAAGGCGGGGCGCTCCGCTGATGCTTCGCTTTTTATTTTTATTTTTTTAAGAAAAGAGCCGGCGCGGTTATGGCGAATCTGCGGCATCCAACATGGCGGATGGAGTCTTCGCCCTCCTCTTCCCGGGGCGCTGACGACGGCGTCGCGGACGTCAGGCTTGGATGACCCTCCCCCAGCGGCGAGAGCGGCCGGGCTGGGCTGGGCTACTGCGCATGCTCGGCTCCGGCGGTCGTGCTTTGTGTCCCGCTCCGCAGATTCCGTAGCTCCGGGTTTTGAGCCTCTCCTGGGAAGGGGCTAACGAGAGGCGTGGAACGCAGATTGGAGGATTGGGAGTCTTCACAGTGCTGCCAGAGCCAGCATCTACCTGCCGGCCCATCCTTGGACCCAATCCCTGCACTCCACCGGGCTGTACGAGGTTAAGGCAGCGCTCCGGTCCCAGTTCCCAGCGATTTAACTTTTCTTGGCTTTAGTTTCCTAATTTGTCAATCGGGGCGGTAACAGCCTGCCTCCCTCTCAAAGGTTGCAGTGTTTCCTGAAGTGGGATGCTTTCCGCTAGGAGTACCCGACTTGATTTAGTCTTCCAGACTGAATTAAACAACTGTAACCGCCTCGACAGAATGACTGCCTTCTCTCTGTCCTCCTGTCTTGCAGAAAGTCTCAGTTGGGTGTGAGCACGTCTCCCTAACCCTTGCTCGTCTCCCTGAATCTGGTTCACAGTCTTCCTTCTGCAGGCAACAGTATCTGGTTGAGATGTAATGACCTCGTCTTCCTTTTGGTCTACCACTTCCTTCAGATCTCTGCTCAAACGATATCTCCTGGTGGGCCCTCCCAGACCACCCCATCCAAAGTGGCCCTCCTAAGTCACTTTCTGTTTTCTCCCCAGTATCAATTACTGCCTGACATTAATTTATCTCCATCTCGTCTTTGTCGTCCCTTTGGTCCCAGAAACTAGAACAGCCTGACAGTAATTTATTGAATAAATTGAGTTCCTGTTGCCTGTATTTTTAAGGTTAGCTTTTGTTTTAACAATGTTTTTCATTTATGGTAGTAATGTATAAAGTTTTCTTTTTAAACCCAACTTATATTTTTAAAAATTGGTCAACCTAAAATGGTGCAGGACCTCCCTGGTGTTCCAGTGGTTAAGACTCAGTGCTCCCAGGACTTCCTTGGTGCGCAGTGGTTAAGAATCCGCCTGCCAATGCAGGGGACACGGGTTCAAGCCCTGTAGCGGGAAGATCCCACATGCCGCGGAGCAACTAAGCCCGTGAGCCACAACTACTGAGCCCGCGTGCCGCAACTACTGAAGCCCATGTGCCTAGAGCCCGTGCTCCACAACAAGAGAAGCTACCGCAATGAGAAGCCCACACACTGCAACGAAGAGTAGCCTCCACTTGATGCAACTAGAGAAAGCCCACGCGCAATAACGAAGCCCCAATGCAACCAAAAATAAATAAACTAAAAATTTTTAAAATACTATTTAAAAAAGCATTAAAAAAAAAAAAGACTTCATGCTTCCAATGCAGGGGGTGTGGGTTCGCTCCCTGGTCAGGGAGCTAAGATCCCACATGTCGCGTAGCATGGCCAATAAATTAAAAAAAGAAAAAAATGGTGCATGTGGTACAGAGACAAGGCCCCCAAAAATGTAAAAGTGAACTTCAAGTGAGAAATTTGGGGAATACTGATTTATTTTTATGGTTCTCTTGAAGTGCTAATCTGCGCCTGTTGTCTTTTCCTGGAATAGCCTTCCCTCTATTGCTGCTTGACTTGAGAAATTGTCCTTCAGTTCATGCCTGTGTGTTCCCACACTCCCACTCACACCTCTCTTTATCCTCCCCACACCCGTTGCGTTTATCTGTTTGCTCAGCCCCCTCCCCATGAGCTAGACCATGAACTTCATGAGCACAGATTTTTTATCCTTGTTTCCCAGCTCCTACTGCACAGAAGTAAGTGTCACTCAGTGAGCACATTTGTTCCCATTGTCACTTGTTTTCCAGTTAGTAAAACTCCCATGAACACTGAGCTTTAGGATGACGCTCTGATTTCTCATGAATATTCTGCCTTGCTCCTTAATCCTGTTCTTGGGAAATAGAGTCATTATAAGACCCCAAACTTACCCAGTCCATTAAATATATGTTCAGGGATATCTCCTCCCCCAACCCCTTTGTTTCATCCTCACAACAACTGGAGGGCTAAATTGGACAGATCTGATTATCGTGCTTTCCTTGAAGAGAAAAGGAATGTTCAGAGAGGTTAGTTGGCTTTCTGAGATCACACAGCAAGCCAGTGAAATCCCAGCTGTGGAACTGGACTTTCCATGCCCAATATTCTCCCCACATGGCCATCTGGGATGGGCCCACAGTACCCACTACACCCCCAAAAGGGCCAATTTCAAGGCAATCATAGGGTTATTGCCACCCACCATATCCTACATCTCAAGACAGATGTCGAGGTGGAGCCCATCACAGTCCTTCATTTGTGAATGAACTGCTCAAGAAGCTGCACTGATGAACTTTCCTTTTCAGAACGATAAATATTTGCAGTAACCACTATGTTGCTGTGAATCGATTTCTGTCAGGAAATTAGAGTTGTTCTGAGTTGCTGACAGTACTGGTTTTGTGCTGGGTTGCCTTTCTGGCAACAGCCATTTAAATGTTAGTTATTGATTAGCAGACGGATTGCTCCCGGATGTTGTGACGAAAATGAATTTTGGAAATGAAGCAATTTAAAGTTTGTCTCAAAACCCAATTGCCTCAGAATATTAATAAAGTCAAATTTAAAAAAAAAAGAAATTGTGGATTATGAATGACAGTCCCGGGTTAATGATTTGGCCAGTTATGATTTTCTCCGTGATTCTCATGGCATTTTCTTCCTTCTCTATTCAAAGAAGAATCACTGAGCACCTATCATAACTGAAAACTGGCCTGGCCACGGGCATACAGAAATGACGAAGAGCCAGTCCCTTTCTATGGGACCAGATCTGCAAATGGAGAGAAGAGTCCACCCCTGGCTTTGCTGAGTGATTTGCACATTTTCAGTCAGCAAAAACCTTTATTCTTTCCATTTGCGTACTATCCCCAAATGCCTTCAATTAATGAAGGCGCATTAGTGGAATTAAATATAAATTCCTCAAAATTGTATTATTAATGGCATCCTGCTTCAACGACAGTTCCTAGAGGGGATGAGCTTCCCAGCTGGCCCTCTGGTGTCCATCAGCCTCTCAAGGCTAGCACAGGAGTGAATTTGTGCCAGAAATGTATCACCATGAAATGGCATTTGGTTATATAATAATAAATTAACATAATTGAATATATTTGTGTCAATAATTTTATAGTTATGTCTAATAGGTATATGACAAATGAGCATTTACAGGAAAACAGAAAAATTTAGATACATAATTTTATAAGATGTTTTCTTGAAAGCAGGTTCTGATAAAGTATACATACAAGTGACCTCAAAATAATGGGCCTTGAGGCACATAGAAGTTGATAAAATCAGAGGTTGGGATAATCACAGTCTGAGTGAAGTGTTAAAATCTGAATAGGCACGTTATAGAGAAAAATATATTTAAAACTGTATAAAAGAAGAGGTGGTAATAGAATGATTTGAGCAATTTGAGAACATAATTATGACCTTAGGAAGCAACATCCTCTCTAGTTCTTCCTTTTCAGTGGCCATGGTGTGCCATCTCATCACCAGCATGCACACATTGTACCCTCAGCACACACACATTGATCTCAATAGCATTTTTCATTAGCGGTACCCAGGGCTCCTTCAAAGGACCTGAGTCTACGTCTGGAAGCAGGGGAAAGTCAGAATGGCCTGAGACAACTTGCTCTTGCCAGAAAACCAGGCTGCTGTCAAAAGTGCTGGGCTATTGCTGAAAGGACAAAGGAGTTGACTGAAAAGGAAACGGGGTCCCTCTGGTCAGGTTGTGACAACTTGGATATAATAACAAAGAATAGCTGGGTCTACAGTTGTCGATTTGCCAGAACAAGTTGAATCTGTGAAAAGCCATGGGTCCTTAACGATCAAAAAGGAAAAGTTAGGGACTTCCCTGGTGGCGCAGTGGTTAAGAATCCGCCTGCCAGTGCAGGGGACATGGATTGGAGCCCTGGTCCAGGAAGATCCCACGTGCTGCGGAGTAACTAAGCCCATGCACCACAACTACTGAGCCTGTGCTCTAGAGCCTGCGAGCCACAACTACTGAGCCCGTGTGCCACAACTACTGAAGCCCATGAGCCTAGAGCCGGTGCTCCATAACAAGAGAAGCCACCGCAATGAGAAGCCTGCACACCACAAAGAAGAGTAGCCCCTCGCACTGCAACCAGAGAAAGCCTGAGCGCAGCAACAAAGACCCAACGCAGCCAAAAATAAATAAATAAATAGATTTTTTTTTAAAAAAAGGAAAAGTTAATATGTGTAATGACAAAGCTAGTTATAACTCAAAGAAAGGCTAAAAGCAGTGTTTTAGTAAGTAGGTAAGTTCGGCATAATATGGGAATCTGTTCCTTACTTGAAGTTCGGTATATCTGTTTATGAAATGGCATATCTATATAAGTTGAGAAGAGCAGGTAAGTTTACTGTGAGTCAAATATTTCCAGAAAGAGTAGGAACTGTACCCAAACCAGGGAGGGCAGGTCAAGACCAGTGGTCTCCTAAATAACCAAGTAGAAAGAGCGTTCATAATTGGTGTGGCAAGTTAATGGACTGGCCAGATGTCCTAGGAGAATGGCTGATAGATTAAACTGCTCTATGGCCCTGCTAATTATAATGAATTCTAATGAGGCATAATGAAGTTAATTGTAAACTGAGGCCAAACATCATGTACCTAAAATTCAACAGACACAGAAGTGAAGATTGCAAGAACTTGCTAAGTCCTGTTGCCTTAGCAGTTGAACCTGATCTGAGAGAGGGCATCCCAACCAGCAAATGCCTGCTGCCATCTGATTCACCTTGAAGGATTCAGTGTTCCCGCTAAGAATCCATCAATCATTGATCCAGAGGCTGTGATTTCCATGCACCTGGGAAGGAGATAATCTTTCTCTTTTGGGTCTGATATTAGAATCCTGGAAAAGTACAAAAAGATGTTTTATATAGCTAACAAAGAAATTGGTCAAATCCTTAGTTCTGATTTTTACAAATAAGCTTAAGTATGGGTACAGTAAAAACTTTTGTGTTGTTAAGGTGTTTGAAGCATTCAAGAGAAGTTATATTAGACTGAAAGTTGTAGTGAAACAGGATAATCTGACCAAGTGTGTAAATGTTTAAGGACATTTGATTCATAAGGTTTTAAGTTTATCAGTTGCATTTAAATAGTTTGCAAAAAAAAGTGAACAGATTTATAAGTACAATAAATATTCTGTAAACCAACCGCAAGCAATAGTAACTGGGCAATGTAAACAAAAAGTGGGGGGGAGGGGTGGCCTTGGAGCCCAGCAACAAGGAGGATAAAACAGGAGGACTGGGCTTCCCTGGTGGCGCAGTGGTTGAGAATCCGCCTGCCAGTGCAGGGGACACAGGTTCGATCCCTGGTCCTGGAAGATCCCACATGCTGCAGAGCAACTAAGCCCCGTGCACTACAACTACTAAGCCTGCGCTCTAGAGCCCACGAGCCACAACTACTGAGGCCGTGTGCTGCAACTACTGAAGCCTGCGTGCCTAGAGCCTGTGCTCTGCAACAAGAGAAGCCACCGCAGTAAGAAGCCCGTGCACCGCAACAAAGAGTAGCCCCCGCTCATCACAACTAGAGAAAGCCCATGCAAAGACCCAACACAGCCAAAAATAAATAAATAAAATAAATAAATTTATTTTAAAGAAAAACAAAAACAGGAGGACTACCAGAGCCTACCAGGGTGCCAGGCCCATCTGGAGGCCCAATAAACAGTTATTAAAGGAAGGGAGAGTGTGGAAGGATGGAGGATGGATCAAGGGATGAACGTTGGGGTGAACCTGTGTGTTCTGGTTGAGTGGGGACTGGGACTCTGCTGAGCTTGGCTGGGACCCCTTAGCTGGGGCAGCTCTGCTCCATGTGGCTTCCGTCTTCCTCCTGGGACAGCGAGTTAGCCTACGTATGTCCTTTTCATGGTGATGGCAGAAGCCAAAAAGGGCAAGTGGAAATGTCAAGTGCTTTTTCAAGTCTCTTCTACCATCCCATTGACCAAAGCAAGTTACATGGCCAAATTCAGAATCAACAGTAAAGGAAATATACTCAGCTTTTTGGTAAGAGAAGATAAATTCCCAGGACAAAGGGTGTTACCACAGGGTAGAGTGAAGAATTGGGACCGTTAATAAAATCTACCATTCATTCCATCATGAGCCCACAAGAAAATACTCATAAAGTGTACCCAAGAATTTACTTTCTAAACAACCAGCTGACCACATGCTTGGCTGAAAAGAAAAGAGAAGATTCTGTCATTCAAGGTTTGGTATAAAAGGGGGATATCTTTTTTACCTTAAGCTTCGATGTAAGATGGATTTGAGTTCAAGTTTGATTCTGCCATTTGTTGGCTGTGTGACCTTGGACAAGTTATGCTCACTCCATGGCGAACGTCCATTCTTCTGGCCTGCCTTCTCCCAGTGACAGCATCCAGCTTTCCTCTGGGAACTTCCTTGCCCTCGTGGAGTAATTTTTTTTATGTCATTATTATTGACAGTATAGTTGACACTAGTGAGCTCTGTGACCCTGAGACATCCATTCCTAAGCCCATCAGTAAAACTGGGGGAGAGTCAGATTAGGTAGCTCCCCGCGCTGGGATCTCATCAGCTCACCATTCCAACACCAGTTAGCCAAGCTGCCAGGCCTCCAATTCTGACCTGCAAGTGAAGGTTTCCTCGCAAACATGAAGCGCTATGATTGTACTTGTATTTAAAAGGATCGTGATTATGAGCAATGCCTGTAAAACTAGACAGCCTGAGTTTGTAATCCTGGTTTCATCCTTACAAACTGGGCAAGTTCTAAAGCTTTCAGTGTCTCAGTTTCCCCATTCATAAAACAAGGGTGATCTCCACTGCATGGGCTTAAATTGTGAGGCTTAAATGAATTAACACATGACAGCTAGGTTTTCTTTTTAAAAATTCAAAGCTGTGTTCCTATTAGACTGTGGAATTTAATATCTTGCAAACCTAATTAGTATTTTCATCTTCTCTGTCCTGCCTTCACATTTTGACAGTGTTTGGGTCAGTTAAATTAGGCTGGTCTTGGACTTCCCTGGTGGCGCCGTGGTTAAGAATCCACCTGCCAATGCAGGGGACACAGGTTTGAGCCCTGGTCCGGGAAGATCCCAAGTGATGTGGAGCAACTAAGCCTATGCGCCACAACTACTGAGCCCACGGGCCACAACTATAAAGCCCATGCACCTAGAGCCCATGCTCTGCAACAAGAGAAGCCACCGCGGGGCTTCCCTGGTGGCGCAGTGGTTGAGAGTCCGCCTGCCGATGCAGGGGACACGGGTTCGTGTCCCGGTCCGGGAAGATCCCACATGCCGCGGAGCGGCTGGGCCCGTGAGCCATGGCCGTTGAGCCTGTGCTCCGCAACGGGAGAGGCCACAACAGTGAGAGGCCCGTGTACCACAAAACAAACAAAAAAAAAAAAAAAAAAAAGAGAAGCCACCGCAATGAGAAGCCCACGCACCGCAACGAAGAGCAGCCTCCTCTCGCCACAACGAGAGAAAGCCTGCATGCAGCAACGAAGACCCAACATAGCCAAAAATAAATAAATTGATTTTTTAAAAATTAGGCTGGTCTCGGCAAAATTCAAATATCAGAGGGGGCTGACATCCAGACTTGCTGACCTATTCTTCCATCCTTACACACCACTGACACTTATGTCAAAAAGAAAGCAGAGAGCAGTCTGGCCTGGGAGTCATTTGCTGCAAACGAATAAATCCTGAGAAGGCTGAGGGTGAAACCTGCATTCCCCCGATGCCTCAGTCTACCGTCCTCCAGTGACCAGGCTCAGGCAAGCACCATCTCCTCCCTCCCCCAGTCACCCTCCAGCCTCTGGTGAAGTTCATCAGTGCCGACATCTCCCCTGATCTCGCCTTCTTAAAGTGCACTTGGCACACTTACAGCCTCCCACGGACGATACGGGGTCCCCCCGGCACACAATCCACTTTCCCTTCCTGCTTCCTGCTGGAGCCGTGTGTGTGACAGGAGAAACCCACATCAGTCTTACCACCATGAGCTCCTTCCGCCACAACTGGAACATCCTTGGCTCTCAGAAACTACGTCGGAAGGAAGAGAAATGGAATGAATAAATGTCTCCATTTGCTACTGTCAGCAGATAAACATTAACAGGAACATTTAGGGGAGGGTGGCCCCTGTTTAGAAATGTATAGGGGTATCTCTGCAAGGGTTCCCAAGTTAAGGTTTAGCACAGAATGTTGGAGTTAAAATGACTTTAAAGATCTTTGAATCAAACCTTATTTTACAGATGGGTAAACTGAGGTCCAGAGATGCTAAGCCTGTTGTTCACCAGGCAACCAGGATGGTGAGGGCACGCAAACCATATTTTCCAAGTGACTTTAAAGAAGCTGGAAATGTTTAGTGTTCTTTCCCTGGGAGAAGACAGCATTCAGTGGGGACACATGTGTTGATCTTTAAATATCCAAAAGGTGATCCAATGAAGAAGAGCTTCTTAAGAAAACAAAGTGTCCAAAGATGAAACAGTTGCCCCCTAGATGCAGTGAGTGCTCTAACCCTGGAGGTGCCCAACCACAAACTGAGAAATAACTTATAGAAAGAGGAGAAGCATCAAAATGGGAGCAGGGAAAATGGCTAAAATGATAAGGGCAGGAAATACCAGTGCAGAGAGTGTATGGGGCAAGTGGAGCTCCGGACACTGCTCATGGGAGAGGTAACGGCACAACCACTTTGGAAAGCTGATGGACGGTTTCTGATAAGGTTAAACTCACCTCTGCCCTATGATCTAACAAATTCACTCCCAGGAACAGACACAACACAAGTGCACACGCATGTTTCACCAAAAGACATTTAGGAGATGTTCTTAGCACATTACTCTTAATAGCCCCAACTCGGAAACTACACAACTGCTCATTAACAGTGAAATGAATAAATAAATGTTAGTATATTCACACAATGGAATACTATATAGAAGTCCCAGAGCTTTCTCTATAAAGGGCCAGATAGTATCTCCAGCTTTGTGGACCTTATGGTCTTCTCAGCTTTTGTCTCTGTAGTGCAGTGCAGAATGCAGCCATAGACATGTACAGAACTTAATTGGCATGGCTATGTTTAAAAAAACAAGAACAAAAAACAAAAAACCCCGCAACTTTACTTATGAAAACAGATGGAAGGTGCAATTTGGGCTGCCAGCCGTAGAATGCCAGCCCTACAATACAGTAATAAAAACGGACAATCTACAGCCACACCCAACAATATGGGTGAATCTCACACACAGTGTTGAGCAAAAGAAACCAGACCCAGGAGCACGTACTGCAGGATTCCATTTATATAAGGTACAAACACAGGCAGAGCTACAACTGAGGGTGTTGGAGGTCAGGATGGTAGTCATGCTCTTGCAGGGTGAGCGACCAGAAGGGGGAGCGAGAAGGTTCTGGGGATGCTATTTCCCATCTGGGCCCTGAGTATACAGTGTGTTCAGTTTTTGAAAATTCATCAAGGTGCAGAGTTATGATATGTATATTTTCCTTCTTTCTTTCTTTTCTCTTTTTCTTTTTGTGATGCCGCACAGCTTGTGGGATCTCCGTTCCCTGACCAGGGATTGAACCTGGGCCACGGCAGTGAAGGCATCAAATCTCAACCACTAGACCACCAGAGAACTCCCTGATATGTGTACTTTCTGAGTGTATATAAAAAGATGTTCCATTAAAAAAAGGTTTTCCACGAATTAGAAAAGATACATGTTAAAAAAAAAAAAGACACATGCACCCTAATGTTCATAGAAGCATTATTTACAATTGCCAAGATATGGAAGCAACCTAAGTGTCCATCAACAGATGAATGGGTACTTCCCTGGTGGCACAGTGGATAAGAATCCACCTGCCAATGCAGGGGACATGGGTTCAATGCCTGGTCTGGGAAGATCCCACATGCCGCGGAGCAACTAAGCCTGCGCGCCACAACTACTGAAGCCCAAGTGCCTAGAGCCCGTGCTCTGCAACAAGAGAAGCCACCGCAATGAGAAGCCCGCGCACCACAATGAAGAGTAGCCCCCGCTCGCCACAACTAGAGAAAGCCTGCAAGCAGCAACGAAGACCCAATGCAGCCAAAAATAAATTTAAAAATAAAAATAAATAAATAAATGGATGCATGTAGTTAAAAAAAGAAAAACAGATGAATGAATAAAGAAGATGTGGTGTATATATACAATGGAATATTACTCAGCCATTAAAAAGAATGAAATAATGCCAGTTTCAGCAACATGGGTAGAGCTAGAGATTGTCATATGGAGTTAAGTCAGTCAGACAGAGAAAGACAAATATCACTTATATGCAGAATCTAAAAAAAAAATTGATACAAATGAATATATTTACAAAACGGAAACAGACTCATAGACTTAAAGAATGAACTTATAGTTACAGGGGTGGGGGGAAGGGTGGGGGGGAGGGATAGATTGGGAGTGTGGGATTGACATGTGCACACTGCTGTATTTAAAATGGATAACCAACCAGGACCTACTGTATAGCACAGGGAACTCTGCTCAATATTATGTAACAACCTAAATGGGAAAAGAATTTGAAAAAGAATAGATACATGTATATGTATAACTGAATCACTTTGCTGCACACCTGAAATTAACAAAACATTGTTAACCAACTATACTCCAATAGAAAATAAAAAGTTAAAAAAGATGTGAGGGCTTCCCTGGTGGCGCAGTGGTTGAGAGTCCGCCTGCTGATGCAGGGGACACGGGGTTTGTGCCCCAGTCCGGGAAGATCCCACATGCCGCGGAGCGGCTGGGCCCGTGAGCCATGGCCGCTGGGCCTGCGCATCCGGAGCCTGTGCTCCGCAACGGGAGAGGCCACAACAGTGAGAGGCCCGCGTACCGCTAAAAAAAAAAAAGATGTGAGATATATTTTATATATATATATATATATATATATATATATATATACACATACATACACACAACAGAATACTACTCAGCCATAAAAAAGAATGAAATTTTGCCATTTGCAGCAACATAGATGGACTTGGGTATTATGCTAAGTGAAATAAGTCAGAGAAAGACGAGTACTGTATGATATCACTTACATGTGGAATCTAAAAAATACAACAAACTAGTGAATATAACAAAAAAGAAGCTGACTCACAGATATAGAGAACTAGTGGTTACCAATGGGGAGAGGGAAGGGGGCAGGGGCAATATAGGGGTAGGGGAGTAAGAGGTACAAACTATTGATGTTAGGCATAAAATAAGCTACAAGGATATATTGTACAACATGGGGGATATAGCCAATATTTTACAATAATTATAAATGGAGGATAACCTTTAAAAATTGTGAATCACTATATTGTACACCTATAACGTATAATATTGTACAGCAACTATACTTCAATTTTAAAAAAGCGTTTTCAATTTTTAAAAAGTTAAAAAATAAATAGAAGCAGGGCAGCTGTTGGCTTGTGGTCTCCGATTTGTGACTAATTCCTAGACACAAAGTTGGATGATAACAAAGCTGGAACTAAAACCCAGGTCTCTAGCTCCCCGTAAGGAGCAGACAAGGAACTGACGCTCAGTGAACATTTCTGTGTGTAAGCCACATGCAGCATTCAATCTTCTTAACAGCTCTCAGAGAAGGCATTATTGTGCTCATTTTTGCAGATGAGAAAACTGGGGCCCAGAGTGGGTATGGATTTAGCTAGTTAGCGGCAGCAGAAATGTCATCTGAGCCCAGGACTGTCTGATTCCAGCCCCATGTTCTTAAGCTGCTCCACAAGTTTTAAATGCAAACATGGTTCTTCTCATATGAATGTTGCATGAGCATAAAAACAAGCTGTGAACCTCATGTTAAGAAATATTATCCAGGTATCACTGGTTGTGGCTGCCGGCAGCCAGGGCTGCTACATCTTATTGGGGGATGGCTCTGCCGGATGCTTCTGGGCAAACCCTGGCCACGGGCACAGCCGGGAGGGAGAACATAGGGCCTCCACGGGCATTATCACTGTGCTTTCTCTCTCTGAATCAAGTGGGGTGGGTGGGAGTGGGGGAGAAAGAGGATGGAGTGAGAACCAGGTGGGATTCTGGGTGAGGCAGGCACACTGAAGGTGGAGGGGCTCATCCCAAGCTGAGCGAGCTTGAACCAGAAAGCAGAAGCAAAACTGGAAACTGGAAGCCATGCTTCCTTCAGGAACCATTTCTCCCTCACATTTGCCTCCATTTCTGAGATGACCCTCTCCCTCTCCCCCATCCCCCACCTCCAATACCGGTTCTAAAAAGCGAGAGAAACGTACCTCCTCATCCAACCAAGAGAGGTGTAGGATGAAGGTCTACCTTTCAGTATTTTGTGACTATTTCAATTTATTTTCAGTAGTTAAAAATGGGGAGTTACGTGGAGGAAACTTAAATGCATATTTCCAAAGTGAAAGAGGCCTGTCTGAACAGGCTACATACTGTACAGTTCCAAAGATATGAACATTCTGGAAAAGAACAGAGACAGTGAAAAGATCAGTGGTGGCCAGGGGTTGCTGGAAGGGTAAGTGAAGAGGGATGAATAGGTGGAGCACAGAAAAGTCTGAGGGCAACGAAATGACTCTGGTTCATACTGTGTTGGCAGATACATGCCATTATACATTTGTCAAATCCATAGAATGTACAACGCGAAGAATGAATGTAAACCATGGCCTTTAGTTAGTAATGATGTATCAACATTGGTTCATCAATTGTAACCGATGTACCACACTAAGGCAAGATGCTAATAATAGGAGAAACTGGAATGGGGCTGGGGGAGGGAGTATATGGGAACTCCCTGTACTTTCCATGCATTTTTTCTGTAACCTAAAACTTCTCTAAAAAATAGTCTATTAATTTTTTTTTTTAAAGTCAGGTGAGTTCATGGGAAAATCTGGATTTCTGGCTTCAATGGAAAAATCTGGTCTGTGAACACAGAGCCGGCTGCATTCCTCGGTCTGCCAGAGTCTAGCAACAATCAATCCCGTGGAGGAAGCACAGCTTTTCCTCTGGGGTTCCCTCTATTAGGACACCCCAATTTTGTCAAAGCCAAAACAAGCCAGTGTCACTCTTTTATGCTGTCCATCTGGACTTTGGGGTCATTGGAGTTTGGGATGCCAAGACTAAGACCAGTAATTTAGTGCAATAGGTTTCAAACTGGCTTCCTCAGAGACCTTCCTGCCTCCAGGGGTACTGGGTTCGGGGAGGAGAGGGGGAAGTGTGCGGGCTCTGGCCCCCTCACTGCTGCTTCTCCTTTATCTGCTGGACCTGTTGGACTTACTGTATAGGATGTACTCCAGAAAAGTGGTCTGTGGCTAAACATACGTGCAAACACGGGGCTAACCCGATGCCTAGGGTTTTGAGGCTCCAAATGGCAGTGTCCGCTGAAGGTGATTGCTCAGGGGGGAGGGGGTGTTACATCTCTTGTCTCTCTTAAGTTCCCTCTGTCAGACCCCTCAATTTCCATTTACGTCTCGTCACTAACAGTTCATCATGGTGTCACCCATTTCTGATGTGACTGGTTTTGAGGGCTGTTTCCTGCTGATGGAACATCCCTTCCCGTCTGTGCAGGACTGCCTCGTTTCCTGCACCAGCTTCGTCCTCCTGCCACACCGCTCCTCCCAGACCCTCTCAATTCAGGGTTAAGGCCCAGAGATTTTATTAAAAGAAAATGAAAGCATGTGGGCCTGATAAACATTAGGTGTGTGAGATGCACTAGGAAAATGAGACCTCTGCACGAAAACGAACTTTCAGTGTGCTCGCTCTTGGGAAGTCCCTGGCGGTCCAGTGGTTACGACATGGTACTTTTGCTACAGGGGGTCCGGGTTCGATTCCCTGGTCAGGAAACTAAGATCCCACAAGCCACGGTGCAGCCAAATAAAACAAAACAAAACCAAACAAAACCAAGCGCTTGCTCTTGTTACAGAGTGTGGGGAAGGCAGATGGAGTCCCACAGCACCTTCCTGCTCCAGGAGGCCCTTCGGGGACTCTGCTGTAAGCGGCTCTTGGGGTCCAGGCTCCAGGTTCAGAGCCTCTGGCCTGCCAGGTGCACCGTCTGTGTCCCCTTTGAGCTGCTCACGTATCACACTGTTCCCTCCGCTTCAGGCAGCTCTTATATACCCTCGTGACTTGTCTTTACTTTTAGGAAAGAAGTTTTCATGAACTTGCTGCCTCTCCAGTGTGTCTGTCTCCTACACGTGTCCTGTATCATACTGCTTTCTTTTCATAGGTTGACCATATATATATCACTCAGTCATAGCATCCCCAAAACTTTTCTTTTTCTTTTTTGGCCACGCTGCCGGGTTTGCAGGATCTTATCTCCCCGACCAGGGATCGAACCTGGGCCCCAGCAAAGGAAACTCAGAGTCCTAACCGCTGGACCGCCAGGGAAGTCCAACCAGAAATGTTTATAAAGTAACTGTTATGCGCCAGACGCTTGGAAGAAGCTGGTCTTTGTCCTCAGGAAGCTCATCCTCTTGATGGAGAAGACAATCATGTGAAAAAATAACTGCTGTAGGAGTCCCACACTTACTGCGTAGTAAGCACAGGAAAGAGAGGGGTGGGTGTGGGGCGAGCAGAGCGCAGGAGGGAGCAGCTAAACCCACCCCCAGAACTAGGGCAACAGCTCAGAGGTGAAACCTGAGCCAGTCTCGAAGAGCAAGTGGGTACTTGACCGGAGGGGCGGGGCATCGCCCACAGAGGGCATGCCTGGGCAAAGGTGTAAAGAACATCACCATGTGTTTCAGGAAAGGCTGGTGCCTCTGGGGGCCAGCATGCAGCGACTGCCTGGGCAGAGAGACGTTTTGCATCCGAGGAAGAGCTGAGCTGGGGCAGCTGCTTAGTCCGAGGGCATTAGGGATGGTGGGAGGGAAGCCGAAACTTAATCCCCTTATCAGATCAGCACAGCCCGGTCCTGCCTCTGCTCTGTCCTTCTCACCGTGTCAGCGCCTTGCCACAGGGGCGGTGAGCCACACCTGCCGCTTGTCCTGTGCTGGAGCGAGCTGGGAGAAGTACAGTCACGTGGGTACGAGTGTGTGCTTGTCACCTGTTCCTCCTCTATGATTAATTAGGGTCAGCTGTCCAATTTGTGCTTCTTCATATATCAACTTCATCGTCATCTTCCAACGTCCGGACTGGAAAACAGGAGTTTTTATCTGGGTCCATGGCTTTGGGGGAATGTATCAACATCCTGAAATTATGTACAAGATTGTGTTAGCATGGGCATTTTTCCCAGGGAAAGGCTCCCAAGCTTTTATCAGAGCGTTAAACGAGACCCTTTTTTCTGAGGCCCTTTTCATTGGAGGAAAAGGCAAACAAAACCTCCCAAGAGCCGTGGATGCTTTTTCCCAAGAACATAAGTACAGGAGGAGCAGCGCTGAGATCAGCACTGAAGTTGGACAGTGGGCGTAGCTGATCCTAAGTCCAATCAAATAAATATGTACTTCAAAAACCACTTTGCTTACTAAAATTCAAAATAAAACGTGATCTTTGACAATGCTGGACTATCTAGTGTAACCATTATAATAGCAGTTCTAATTGGCCTTTTCGTATGTATTTGTGTGTGTTTTCATATTTTATTACCTTTTTACTTATTAAGGGATTTCCTCTCATACCTAATCTGCAAATGAAACACTGAGGGAGCAGAGCAACCTGAGGGCGTGGGGTTTTGTTTGTTCGTTTGCTATAAAATAAGATCAATAAATCCCTCATGAGGGCTGTGATAGAGATTAAGTGCATACAACCATGACATGTCATGCCATTACTGGTAAAGTAAAGCTTACCTCATGATCCCAAGAGGGTGAAACATGATTTTCACTGGTTCCAGGGTTGCACGAAATAGGAGTCAGAATTTTTAAAAAGTAAAAATAACGACAACAACAAAAATGTCAAATGATATTGAATGCCGACTGTAAGTCCATCCCTGATTTATGCACTTTATAACCATCTCAGGAGGCAAGGCATCGGATCCAAGGAGGTGGGCAGAGACAGATAAGGCCCAGCCTCCAGTTTTAGTCGGAAACCGAGAGACTCAGGCAGCTGAGAAGCAGACTGAGAAGCAGGGACCAGGGCTCAGCTGACCCCAGATGTTAGAACTGACATTCATTAACAGCGTCATGAGGGTGAGAGTGAAGACCATGGCCACAGAACACCAGTTATTAGAATGGGAACATGGTAGGTAGGGAGAGAAGAACGGATGCGGGTTGAGAATTTAAAATGATCACACCCTGGCCACCTACTGCAGGTGGCCTCGCTGGTATGTTCTTTCCAGCACTGGGTCCATTTTCATGAATTATACACTGACGCTCATGACCACTATCCATGTGCAAAGGCAGACATATTCACACATCAGAAGGTTTGGGGATCACAAACAAACATTTCAGGGCAGGACATGGGGGCCCTGCCTGCTGTATGAGAGTTCAGTTTCAACAGTCGATACCTTTGTTTTACAAACTTTGCTGCAAGTGGACTCGAGTGATTATTTGAGAGTGATGGCTGTTCCACTGCTCCATAGAGCTGGATTGGCCTGGGCTGGCCTCCAGGTCCCCTGAAACCCTCCAACACCAGCAGTTCTGCCCACATTGACCTCTATACTGAGGCTCCCTGTAAGATATCACTTGGAAAAAAAAAAAAAAAAAAGGTTTTGCTGTTAGAACAACTTTTTTTTTTAATTTGAAAACATAGCTCTAGGGCTTCCCTGGTGACACAGTGGTTAAGAATCCGCCTGCCAACGCAGGGGACACAGGTTTGAGCCCTGGTCCAGGAAGATCCCACATGCCGTGGAGCAACTAAGCCCATGCGCCACAACTACTGAAGTCTGCGCACCTAGAGCCCGTGCTCTGCAACAAGAGAAGCCGCCGCAATGAGAAGCCTGCGGACCGCAACGAAGAGTAGCCCCCGCTCGCCGCAACTAGAGAAAACCCACGCTCAGCAACGAAGACCCAATGCAGCCAAAAATAAATAATTAATTTTTTAAAAAAACACCTTTTAAAAATATATAAATAAGCAAATAAATAAAATAAAAACACAGTTCTATTGATCTTTCCATAATATTATTCTGTGAAGATCAGTGGAACGGGGCACTGAAAGCAATGACACTCATAGTAAGCCGGTCAAAAGCAGCGGCTTGTTAAGCCCAATAGGGACAACTCTTCAGACTTAAGCCAGGGCTCTGTGTGTTCAGTCTTCAGGGATCAACAAAGTTAAACAGATACAAAATGCTGGGGCGCGGAAGGTGTCAAAGACTGTGTCTACAAAGTAATGAGTCCTTAAGGAATAGCTCCCTTTCTGACATGTGTTTTTTTTTTTTTTTTTAATTTTATTTATTTATTATTTTTGGCTGTGTTGGGTCTTCGTTTCCGTGCGAGGGCTTTCTCCAGTTGTGGCGAGCGGGGGCCACTCTTCATCGCGGTGCGCAGGCCTCTCACTGTCGCGGCCTCTCGTTGCGGAGCACAAGCTCCAGACGCGCAGGCTCAGTAGCTGTGGCTCACGGGCCTAGCTGCTCCGTGGCATGTGGGATCCTCCCAGACCAGGGCTCGAACCCGTGTCCCCTGCATTGGCAGGCAGATTCTCAACCACTGAGCCACCAGGGAAGCCCCTGACACGTGGTTTTTAGTGCTCATCATCTAGGTTCTTTACGCACATGCAAGTTGGGGCTGCCCAGCTGTGGCAGGCGTGGAGGTGGGGTAAATCTGAGTACGATAGTGAGGGGCTGAGGCTGATTAATTCATTTTAGTTTCCAGTCAGAATGGGTCTGGGGTCGAACATGCGTACCGAGGGTGATGGGTGGTGGATACAGGAGGGGTCTGACACTGCTGCACCCAGAGCCCCCATCTCTCAACTCCTAGGCTAGTAATTGCCTACAACAGCAGTGAGTTTCCTGCCTGCTTACTTTGTATTTATTTATTATTATTATTTTTATTTTTTTGGTCACGCCACGCGGCGTGTGGAATCTTAGTTTCCCAACCAGGGATCGAACCTGCACCCGCTGCATTGGAAGTGCCGAGTCTTAACCTGGACGGGACCGCCAGGGAAGTCCCCAGCCTGCTTACTTGGTATCCCACCAATTATTCAAGCAAAGAATGCAGCTCCCTCAGGATAAAAGAGCAAAACAAAACAAAACAACACACACGCACACAACCATTTTTGGGCAAGGAAATCGCTCTGCATTGTGTTGCTGTTCAGGTCTCCTGGTAGGACTGTTACGGTAAACACCTGGCGCCCCACTTCATCGATTCCCATGACAGACCGAGGCCGAGCCTCACCTTGTCATGATCTTCGTTCCTCCAGCCTAGTGTTGCTTGCACCTCGGTTTCCTATCAACACAGAGAACTAAATAATTTCATGAGCATCAACAAAGAAAACAAACAGGTAGGACTCAAATTTCCCTAAATGACTCCATCCAGCCTTTCTCCCCAAGGTCCCCACGCGGTTGAGATCAGGCAGCTCTAACTCCAAATGCTGAGCTGCCATCCCCCAAAGCTGCCTGGCCTTAGGCGAACCCAAACCTTCTGAGTTTCCGTCTCCTTATCTATAAAATGAGATTACTAATGGTTATCTTGGGAGGAGCTGGTGAGGATTAGCTGTTAATTTGATCATTAATCCATTCACGCAATCCAAATATTTGAACACCAGCTCTGAGCTGGAGATGAAGTGCTGAGCAAAACCAGACATTGTCCCTTCTTCTCAGGGAATTTAGACTCTAAAAGGGGAAGCTGTCCTGCCCACAGATGATGCCAATAAATAGTGTCCACTTTCAAGCTGGAATCATTGCCAAGAGGAAAGTGGCACAGTTTCCAGGTGAGGGAGTGTAAGAGGGCTCACTCAGGTGTGGAGGGTGAAGGCGGCAAGGGTGCAGAGCAAGAAGTCTTCCCTCAGGGGGCTTCCCTGGTGGCGCGGCGGTTGAGAGTCCGCCTGCCGATGCAGGGGACACGGGTTCGTGCCCCGGTCCGGGAGGATCCCACATGCCGCGGAGCCACTGGACCCGTGAGCCATGGCCGCTGAGCCTGCGCATCCGGAGCCTGTGCTCCGCAACGGGAGAGGCCGCAACAGTGAGAGGCCCGCGTACGGCAAAAAAAAAAAAAAAAGAAGTCTTTCCTCAGGAAGACACCAGAGCTGATCAATGGGAAGGGTTACAGGTAATTAGGCAGAAGCAAGGGAACTGCTTTCCAGGCAGAGGGAACAGCATGTGCAAAGTCCCCAGGATGGGGACAGCAAGACATTGGTTGAGGAATTCCCAGAAGCCAGTGTGGCAGGAGAGCAGAGC